>NC_142720.1:12997500-13185000 GCF_055471065.1 Atractosteus spatula
GCTGAAACGTTGATTGTTGCATGATTTCATCTTCAGCAGTGATCTTGCTATACATCTTATGAGATTAAAGTTTACAGGAATGCATTGTAATGTAATCTCTTTCAAAGGATTTTCTTTTTTTTTTTCTTTTCTGCCCAGCTGAAACACTGCAGTCGCTATATCCACGATCTGTTTCCTTCCTTGATCAAGAACCTAGATCCTGTGCCACTTCGCCATGTTCTTAATCTTGTCTCTGCACTTCACCCCAGTGCCCACACGGAGCAGGTATGCTGACTCAGGCTTTTCCTGCATAACACTGCCAAAATGCCACCCTGAATGTGTTATAAAGTGTAAAAGTAAGGTAAAGAGCTGTAAACAGATTCATTACAACGATTTGAGTTTTGAGGTTTGCATTGCAAGCAAATTAAAGTCTGTCTAACGATGGATACATGTTACTGTAGCTTAACTTGAACATAAGTGGTTTATCAGGCTCCAGCTGCCCAAGGTAGCGGTCCTGTTGGCCAGATGCATTGTCAAAGGGCTCATGTATCTGATGTTTCCTGTGTTGACAGACACTCTACTTGGCTTCAATGCTCATTAAAGCCCTTTGGAATAATGCTCTGGCAGCCAAGGCTCAGCTGTCCAAGCAGAGCTCTTTTGCTTCTCTCCTGAGCACAAACCTCCCAATGGGAAATAAAAAAGGTGAGTACAAAGTTAGGAGCATTCAAGGAAAGTTGCTGAAAGTTTGTGTTTTTGTTTTACATCTTAGCCTCGATATTTCCAAGACATTGCTAACTATTTGTTTTTAGTGTCTGAATGAACAGTTGCTGTACCTTCTGTTATTTCTTGAGGTTGGTGAACGAGATTTTGATTCTCAGTTGAGATTAAATTTATCTCAAGTATAAAAGAAGCTCTGAAGCGTAACCTTCCTGCTCATTTTGGTTTTTACTTTCCTCTGTTGCTGCTGTACCTGAGGTTTAGTTCTGTCAGGCAGTGCTGATGAGTCTACGCACCCCTTTGTCAAGTTTTAGTTCACATGGTTGTAGGCCAAAATCACTTAAATCGGTAGTTGTTTTTTTAAACACCAACTTATTATTTTGATAATTTTTTTGTCAAGAAAAAGTGTCTGACTTTGCTTGAGCGGATTAGAATGGAAATAACTCGGGGTGTCGCGGCCCCGCGTGCGCATCTCGGGGTGGGGGGGGGCGATGAAGGTGACCGTCCCTGCTTTCTCCTTCCGTACGGGCTCAGGCTCCCCGGCGGCCAGTCCCGAGAGCAGTGACAACAGCGACACCCACCACAGCGCCGGCAGCGACATCGAGATGGACGAGCAGATCATGAGCAGCACCAAGCGGGTTCAGCAGCGGCTGTCCGACACCGAGGTAGGTAGATAGATAATACTTTATTAATCCTGTAGGGAAATTGATGTGTTACAGCAGTCCAGCCCAAGACAAGCAAAAACAGACATCAGAATAGTTATAAAACAAAAGACAACAAAATAAATAAAAATAAATAAATACAAAATAAATAAATACATAGGTGTGTGCAAAATGTGATGATCATAGTCACTGTAAAAACAATAAAATATGTCCAAAATGTGCATAGGTTTATACAGACTGATTGTCCAAAAAGTACAATGGAGCAAACATGCTGTCCATAGACGAGCAAATGAAGGGCTAACAGTTCTAGCCTAGGGCAGCGTTATACACCCTGACAGCCGCCGGGAGGAAAGACCTGCGGAAACGTTCCCTTGAACACCGTAGCTGGAGCAGTCTGTTGCTAAAAGTGCTCCGCTGCCCAGTAACAGTCCCATGAAGCAGATGAGAGGTGTTGTTCATGATGGCTGTGAGCTTGGTCAGCATTCTCCTCTCAGCCACCACCTCCATGGGGTCAAGGCTCATCCCCAACACAGTGCCAGCCTTCTTGATAAGTTTATTGAGCCTATTTGCATCTTTTGTCGTGATGCTGCTGCCCCAGCACACAACAGCGTAGAAGATGGCCGTCACCACCACTGATTCATAAAAAATGTGTAGCAGTGTTCCACACACACCAAAGGACCTGAGTCTCCTAAGAAAATAGGTACCTGGCATCTGTAGCGCTTTCCTTTCTCCCTCTTATCAAACTACAGAACCATGTGTCAGCATCATCGTTTTATCATCGGCTTGGGAAATGCCATCACCCAGGACACAGTACTAGATGCATGAATTTCGCGTTAGGCGAGTGCAGGGAATAATCCTGGATGTTCTAAGATGCCGTAAGAGAGTGACAGGGTTAGCACATGGTAGAAGTGCGATGCAGCTGTTGCAAAGTAGTCATGTAATAGCAATAAAAGAAATGTTTGTGTCCACATTCCTGATTTATAAAGGGGGAAAATGAATGAGCTGACATTTTTCTGGGTGCTTGCCTTGGCTCACTAGGAGTCCATGCAGGGCAGCTCGGATGAGACGGCGAACAGCGGGGAGGACGCCAGCAGCGGGCCCGGCAGCAGCAGTGGCCGCAGCGAGGGCTCCAGCAACGAGGCCAACTCCAGCCGCGCCAGCCAGTCCGCGGGCAGCCCCGGGAGCGAGGTGCACTCGGAGGACATGGCCGACAGCGAGGCCCTGAAGGAGGAAGAGGAGGAGGAGGAGGAGGACGAGGATGAGGAGGAGGACGACACCGGGGCGGCGGAGAGGGGCTGCAGCCCGCCAAAGGAAGCCCGGAACCCCGAGCTCAGGAAGAGGAAGTCGGAGGCCCAGGCTGGCATTTGTCTGGGCGACACTCCCGGCCCTGCGGACAGACCAGGGGGCGCCAGCGGGCCGGGAAAGGACCTGTCCTTCAACGCCGATGCTGTGTCCTCCGTGGACAGCCACATGAGAATGCTGGATGCCTGCTCTGCCCACCCGGAGGACCCTGACCACGACATGCAGGCGGAAATGGGCCCAACACACATACCTCCAGGGACTCAGGACCCATGCCTCACCCGCACTGGGGACTTCCTTGGCGAGGCCATTGGCAGCGAGCTGTTCAACTGCAGGCGTTTCATCGGCCCCCACCACCATCACCACCACCACCACCACCACCATGAGGGGTGAGCGCCTGCTTTCTCAGCTCCGCTGTCTTCCTGCACACGTTCCAAACCCAAAAGGTTTTCTACTGTCATGGGGCAACAGAGGCGCTTTCTTCCTTCAGCACAATGGGGAACTCGGCAGCAATGCTTGTGCTTGTAGGTTTTGCATGGCTAGAAAAACAGACCCCATTGGCCCCCCCGATGTGTTGAGCTCCGAGTCCCGAGTTGCTAGACCAGTCCGCCAGAACGGTGTGTATCTCTGACACTTGTGTCATTTGCAGGCACATGGTGGAGGACATGCTGAGTGCGGATGATGTGAGCTGCAGCAGCTCCCAGGTCAGCGCGAAGTCTGAAAAGAACATGGCGGATTTCGATGGGGAGGAGTCTGGCTGCGAGGAAGAGCTGGTGCAAATCAACTCACATGCTGAGCTCACCTCGCACCTCCAGCAGCACCTACCCAACTTAGCCTCAATCTACCACGAACACCTAACTCAAGGCAAGGGCCTTTCCTTTTACACATTCATTTATCTGCTGCTTTAGGTGTTCATAACGTTTCCTTGCAGTTTTCAGTTCGCCTCAGCATACTTTCTTTAATTCTTAAACTTAAAGCAGTGATATTGCATAAAAAAGCGCTTGATTTTGCCATTTCGCATTACAGTGTTGAAATGGAAACAGGCAGTGTGCTGTTTATTTTCCATATTTCATATAAAGACAAAATATCAGTATTCAAATGCTAAAACTTCTAGAAAATGGTTACAATTTTTATCTGAGGGTGAATAATAAAACTCCATAAAGGCTTGTAATTAAAATATGAAAATGGAGGGAATGAAAAGTTTTTAATACTGGGATAAATCAACTTTATTTATCAGGTCCTGCAGTTCACAAACATCAGTACTCTGGCAATGCAGTCACTGACATCAACTTGGACAATGTCTGTAAGAAGGGTAACACCCTCTTGTGGGACTTGGTTCAAGATGAGGATGCGGTGAGTACTGCTTCTGTACAGCCGAAACGCCCACAAGATTTAGGAACATACAAGACTGCGTTTGGTTGTTGATCTATTAAAGAAGACCTTTTAAAACACAACAGGATTTGAATGAGCTTTCTGAGGTCCCAGGATAAGTTTTAACCAGGGAAAAGTTTATTCCTACAAATTCTTCAGTTTTTCTTCTGAGAACTGCCTTGGTGTTTCTGTTTTTTTTTGGTCCCATGTGGCTCAGATTTGTAAGGGGTCAGGATTTTCATTTATACATACTTAGCTGAGGTGTCGACTATTTTTAAGGTAATTTACAGAAAAAAAAATAATCACTGGGGAAAATTCTTAGACTCTTCTGTAGTCACAGGCCTGTGCCATGAATAATCACTGGTTTCTTGTTTGCCTTCAGTGAAGGCGATGCTGAAGTGAAGTATTATTGTTCTATTCACAGTCTTTCTGGTTTTGTGTTGTGCAGATTCATTTATCTGAGGGGCTGATCAATGAAGCAGAGAAACTGCTGTGCTCTCTCGTTTGCTGGTTCACTGACAGACAGATTCGAATGAGGTTCATCGAAGGCTGCTTGGAAAACTTGTCCAACCACCGGTGAGAAGAAATACAAACTAGTATATAGTTGTCTTTTCTGTTCCTAAAAAAAGTTAATCAGAGGATATAAGCCTGTAGAATATCTCTTTACACACCATATTCCACACATTTAAATGTGTCTTAGTATATGCAGTTGAGAATTTAGCTATTGAATTGAAAGTTTTTTTTATTTTTTCTAAATTCCATCTAGTCTGAAATTCATAATGTGCTCCTGAGAAAACTTAATCCTTCACAGAAAGTTATCTTTTTCTCCAGACTTAACTATGCTTAATATTATGCTTCTCTTTGGTTGCGTTTTTGTTAATATAACTGTGACCTTTCAGTGCTGCCTCTTAGAAGTGAGAGATTTTGTTTTGTTTTTTCCTTTTCTGTTGTCAAAATTATTTATTAAATACACTTCGGGTCTTAGGGTTGGAATCCAGTTTCTTGTGAATACTTCTACACTTTAACAATGCAGAAAATCAAAAGCACGTACTTCCTAAATTTGGTCTCCTTTGTCTGTAATGAAAACACTTCCAAATGATTGTATCTTTGCAATATTTGCTTCTTTTAAGTGCCAGTGAAGGTTATAACAATGGCCAGGCATTAGGCTGTGGATGTTGATTCATCTGGCATTGTATTGCTTTTGGGTGCATGTGTAAAAACAAAAGTTAACGAAGAAAAAAACAAGAGTAGTAGCAAAAAAACTTATGGTTGCATAAAAATCCTAACCTCGGAGTAAAAGGAAAAATGCAAATGAAATGCAAGTTTCGGGTCTTCTCTTGGGTATTATCTCTCGTCTAATACGCTCTGCAGGACATTTCTAGAGGTGCTGGTACTTCCCTTTTTATGGTGAACAACAGCTGGGAATCCCCTTTGGGTACTTGCTGTTTTGTAGAATGTATAGTTCTGTGACTTTTCTGGGTAATGTGTACATGTTTTTTGTTTTAAATATTTCATAATGTATAAGATGGAGTTTTTTTTTGATTCAGTAACATGTCACATGCTAATGAAACCTCAAGGCAAATTTCATGTGACATTTTTTTATTTTTTTTCCCCCCAATATCTAAGATTTAGACATTGTTAGCTGGATTGGAACTGCTCAGGAGATTGCTGGTTAAACTTACCCTGTGTGTCTGGAAAACCTGATTAGGAGGAAGGGAAGGACAATATCTATTGTAACCAGAAGAATAATTCTGGAGCAGATGAACAGCCCTATATTGTACTTCAAGTTTGTAGCTTTTAAATTGCATTGTAAAACATGATATGCCACTGAGTATCTGATGAGATGCCCTTTTATAACTGCTGACTTTCAAACTTCAGCACATGGCTTAAGTGTACACATTTTTTTACTTCATAACATTATATCATTGTGTGACTATCCATTGCAAAGAATGAGACGTGTATATATATTTTTTTTTGTTGTGCAGGTCCGTTGTTGTTTCTCTCCGTCTACTTCCTAAGCTGTTTGGCACATTTCAACAGTTTGGGAGTAGTTATGACACCCACTGGATAACCATGTAAGTTGCCAGCTCTTCATTTAGGTTAATTTTAGCACATGATCATATTTGTCATTCCCTAAACATCTAAGCATGAACATGGTGAATACAGTGTGTGGTGACTCCGGTTTGATGTCTGCTATCACAAAGCAAGGGTGGGATTATATTGTTACAAACAAATGGAAAGCCATAATAAAGAAAAATATAAACTTGTAACCTTTCCAAATTTGTTGAAAGCTGATTTAGTAGATGTATTTGCTAGGGTGAGTCAGTGTTGAATATCATTATGAAATCATTTAAACATACTTTGTAAACTGCAAGTATTTATTGAGTGTGGTTCTTTCAGCGTCATTGTGTAAATATGTAGCTAACTGAAAATGTGACACATGCCCTTGAGATATAGTGAAACCTTCTTCTGGCTCCCAGGTGGGCTGAGAAGGAGTTGCATATGATGAAGCTCTTTTTCGATGACCTGCTACACTACATTCAAGAAGTTCGGGAGCAACGACATAAATTTGCTCTGTAAGTCTTTTTCTGCTGCCAGAAAAAAACTGCCATGAACCTTTTCCCCCTGCTTGTTTTTAACTTAAATTACTTGTTAGTATCTCATCTGCAGTTTCCGACTGCTTATTCTTTGTCTGTATGGGGTAATTTAAAGCGTTCTTTTTCTTTTGTCTCCATGTATATGCTTGATGTCCCTTAAAATAGTGCTGTAAATTGTAATCAAAGTAGCTAAGGGACATGGGATGATACAGTATGTGCCTTTGTTATCCTCCTCTCTCTCTGTGCATAAAGCACTAGGCTTTAGGGGTAGTGTGAAAAAGTCATATTATAAATGGTTTGGTTCTTCCATGGGAGTTCATGGTCTGTGTGTTGTCAAAACAGTTTAACTATGTGGAAGACTACTTCATGATTCACTTTAGATTTTTTTAATGAGTTTTTCTATAATGTGAAGTGAAGGTTGCTGAATTATACTTAATATTTACAATGACCAAATTGACAGAGGGCGTTTTGTTTTGGGGTGAAGAGTGAGGGGGTTTCTCGTCCCTCTTTGATTTCAGGTATGGCCACAGTGCTGAAGTCCAAGTGCGTCTGCAGTTCCTTACCTGTGTGTTCTCCACTCTGGGCTCCCCAGACCACTTCCGTATGTGCAGCTCCTAATTTCTTTTTAAACATCATATTAAAATGTAGATAAAAATTTCAACTATGGGGAAACCCAAGACTGGCAGACTGTTGAAATACGTGATTACAGTTGATGTAGCTGAGCATATAGTATTGTTGGTTCTGCAGGTTGCTTGACTGAGTTGAATTAAGACAGTAGTTCCCAATTCTGGTCCTGGAGATATCTTTATTTCAGCTTGACATCTCCAGTGCTAATTGATGGATAAGTTCACCTTGCTTGCTTGTTATTCAACTAGTTGCTTTCGTCAGTCACTAGTCTCATGAATAGCCCTACTTATTCTTTGCACACTTCTCCTCAAATTCTTTGCCATGGTTTTCGAATAAAGCAGCTCTTAATAGGTGATCATATTTATGATGAATGGGCACATGTGAGAATTACACTGTATCCGACACGCCCTGAGTGAATGTTTTGTCCTTCTACAGCGGGCCATTTGGTGATGTTTCAGCCAGCACACCTGAATGAGACCAGTGCAGTTTCTTCAGCTCAGAAATTAGTGCAGGACTGTTACCAATTACAAATCCCATTCGATCTTTTAAAAAGCTGAAAGCAAATTTATTAATGTGCCCCAAACAGAAAACTCAAATCATTTATCCAGTGGTTAAGAACAAGGCAGGTACCAAAAGACAGTGTTCCTCCATAATCAAGGCGGTAACCAGCAGGTTAAAACAGTCTTTTATCTCTTTTACTTTTTGTACTTGGAATCTTCAATTTAACATGTCCAAAATTAAGTAAAACAGGAGAATGATGACCTATAAAATTGATTTTTTTAAGATGAAGACTTTTTAATTACATTTGTGGCTTTAGTTAGTATACCTTGGCAGTCCGGCAGAAGTGACAAAAGAGGGTGTGTTATTTTACGATGAGACTGTAACCTGATGAGCTGAAGTCATACATTAAGGAATTTTGATTTTAAATTTTTTAAAGGAAATATGATCCTCTTCAATTAGGACTTGACTTTGCTGTCTTGCGCGGAAGGCTTTTGGTAGAAACTGGCTTAGCTCTTTGTTCTTCTATAGGAAACTGGTTGCATGGTATTGAATGACACCAGTGGTTTTGGGTTTCAGAAAGATGCACACATGAACAGGAACGCTCATACAGGTTCATTCTTTTTCAGTGCACATCACTGCAAAACACCTGTATAAAATCTGTTCTTTTAATGTAAAATGTGTTTTAACACCAGGGAAAAGGTGATGCAACACTCTTCATGCTTTCTAAGAAGCATTCTTTCATGATCTCTCCGTGTTCTTCTTAGTTTAAAACCTGCAATCAGAAGACTAGCTTTCTGACTTTTTTTGCATTTAAAATATAGTAAGCCTCTAATTTGAGGAACAGAAGCCAAAAATAGGTGTAATGACCAGTCGTGTGTTGGCCATCCTAACCTTTCCTTTGTTGTGCTGTTGATTATGCAGAAAATGTTGTATGGGCTGTTAAACTGCAAAGTGGCTAGAGAGAGTTTAATCTGCTTTTGTTGTTTTCTGTTAATGTTTAGTTTGAAGTAGTGTGTTGTTTTAAAACTGGCTGACTAATGCCGTTTGGAAATATTTATTTCATAAAGTGATGTTGGCTGGTGGTCTCTCCTCAGGGCTCAGCTTGGAACAGGTTGATATTCTGTGGCACTGCCTGGTGGAAGACTCCGAGTGCTATGATGATGCATTGCACTGGTTCCTCAACCAAGTCCGCAGCAAAGACCAGCATGCAATGGGCATGGAAACATACAAGCATCTTTTCCTGGAAAAGGCAAGGGATTAAATGAAAGAAGCTCATAGCATACACTGTATGATTTGCTTAGGTTTTAGATCGTTCTCTCATGAGAAAGATGTGTTTACAACAACGCTTCTTTTTTGCCAAAGTGCCTCATATTTGCATTAGAAAATAAGAGTAAAATTCTGTCAGCGTTTTGCCTAAATTCATGAGTTCTGTATTTTTGTATACATTTTCCTAGTAGTATTTCAAATTTTTCATTTTTGCAAAATTGTGGAGCAAAGCCTTTGCATTCTGTTAAGAAGCAAGAGGGAGATCAAATGTTGATTGAGAAGGCGCAGTCTGTTTCAGTCACTGGTATAATATTAAACAGGTCTGCAGAAGTTTTATTTGGGAAAGCTAGGACTCCCAGCGTTAGTATGTGGAAAAGGCACAATTAACTGAATTTGTTTAATGATGCACACATACAGCCAAGTTTTTCTTGTAGTTGCCTAAGTTAGTACTTATTAATGTCAGTGAGCTTTAAAATGCAGTCAACATGTGCTCTGTTTTGCCTTCTCTTAGATGCCACAGCTAAAACCGGAAACAATCAGTATGACAGGACTGAACCTGTTCCAGCATTTATGTAATTTAGCCCGCCTGGCTACGAGTGCTTATGATAGTGGCTCAAATTGTGAGGTAAGGACTAGCTTGATGAACCTCTTCGGTTTTATCAGTATTGCAGTGTAAACGGACAGTACGTTTTCCCTGCTGCTCTGAGATTTGGGGAAGAGCGGGACATGTTTTATGATTGTGTTCATTCCATAGTGATGCTTATGAGACGAGCAAATTGACATTACCGCTGAATGTTTATTGTGAACATTTTGGAATGTTTTGCTTTGAGTAATGTGTGAACGTTTGGGTTGTCTTGATGTTAAAATTGAATAGGTTTTTTTTATTTTCAAACATTTTTATTCCGTTTCTGCCAACCCATAGCTTTGTGGTATGGACCAACTATGGGGCATCGCGTTGAGGGCTCAGTCTGCGGATGTTAGCCGAACTGCCATACAGTACATCAACTCCTATTATATAAATGGTAAGCGTGTCAAGCCACTAGTGGTGATGAACAAATGCTCTGTTAATTTTAGTTGTTTCCTTGGAATTGATTTTAAACGAAAAAGACGAATTTGTGTAATGTTTATAACAAACAGATGTTCAAAGTAAAAGAGAAGTCTTAAGGATGTTGAAAACAAACACAGGTAAATAGAGCGAAATGTGCAACCTTCTCTGTTAGTTTGCAGTTTTTGGATAGTTGTTGAATTTCGGGCTTATATAAATAATATTCTAGACTGGAGTTTGTTCTGTCTTTATGTAAGGTGTATTTTAGTCTGTTTTCTTTGGTTACAGTTGGCTTGACCTGTAAATCCACCAAGATTCCAGGTAACGCTCTTTAATGTAATATTTGTTTAAATAGACAGGTTAATCCGCTTGTGAAACTTGTCAAACCTCCTCAAAATATTAAAGTGAATTATGGACGGAGTTTTCATTATGCTATTTGAGCAAAATGTGTCTTTTTCAGGCAAAACAGGTTTGGAAAAAGAGCAGGAGTTCATCAGCAAGTGTATGGAAAGTCTCATGATGGCATCTGGTAATCTGGAGAAGGATCCCCACTCTAGCCTTACTATAATTGAGAGAGGACTGCTGATGCTCAAGACTCACTTGGAAGCCTTCCGCCGAAGGTACGATGCATTGGCTTTGGACTGAAAGGCTTTGATATTATATGCTCGTTTGAGTGTTCTGTGTGTGCACCATGCTCGGCGAAGACGTGTGCCATGTGGCAGAGCTGCGTTCATTACGGTCTCCGTGCTTTGCAGGTTTGCTTATCATCTGAGACAGTGGCAGATTGAGGGAACAGGAATCAGCAGTCACTTGAAGGCTCTCAGTGACAAGCAGTCGCTGCCCCTGAGGATTGTGTGCCAGCCAGCTGGTCTTCCTGACAAGGTACCTACAGTGAGACACTAATGCGTCCTTGTCATGTGGGAGGTATTTCAGACACGGCTAGCAGTGTTTTCAGGATTTGGCTCATTATGCTATTCATGCTCCCAGCTGTCGAGTACATGCCACAGCAGGCTTGACTTTGAATAAGCATGAGGGAAATGATCATGTGTCTGATGCGCGTGGCCTTCCAGTGTGTGAGCACAGCTCTTCAGCTCGCAGCTCCAGTCCTGAAGACAGAAAAAGATGCACACAGGAAATCCTGTCTCCAACTTTTTTCTTCAGATTTTTTTTTTAACTAGATTACTTTGTTAATAAACCTTTTCCCTCTTTCTACTTGAAAATGTTCTGTATCCTGTAGGTCTCTATAAACAGATCCCAAACAGAATAATTACTTTTATCAACATATGAGGTTCTGGCAAATCCTAATTAGCTGTGCTGGAATTTACAGGAAGATGATGTGTGAACATTGTGTGAATGTAATATCTCATAGGCAGGTGGCGTAATATACCACTTTTAAGTGACTCTGAGTGAGAAAAGGTGTCTCCTTGTCTTAACCACATGGCTTGTCCTTCTTCCCTGTTTGTGTCCGTAGATGACAATAGAAATGTATCCCAGCGATCAGGTAGCAGACCTGAGAGCAGAGGTCACCCACTGGTATGAGAACCTGCAGAAGGAGCAGATGAACCAGCAGGCTCAGCTGCAGGAGTTTGGGCAGAGCAGCCGACAGGGGGACTTTCCCGGTGTGTTATTGCTCCGTACAGCCTGAGCTCCAAACTGTTGCCCCGTGTTAGAAATATGGACAACCTGATCCGCTCTCCGTTCTGCGCATCCGTTCTCTGCATGTTCAAGATAAAATAATGACCTACCAATGTCATTTAGTGGAAAAATGTTTCTTTTGTTGTTACTCCAGGAGGTTTGATGGGACCTGTGAGAATGATCTCCTCAGGCCATGAGTTGACCACAGATTATGATGAGAAAACTCTGCATGAACTGGGATTTAAGGATATGCAGGTAACCACACGACACTGATTGGCTTTGTCTGTGTCTCTTAGACATACCTTATTCTGCATGAGCTATGACAAAGCAAAAAAATCCTTAGTGCTGAGAATCTTTCATTTTTCAGCTTTTAAGGTGTCCTTTTTACTGCTTTGTATAATAGTACAAAATTGTCAGCAAAATCTAGCAAAGATTCTCCTTTACCCAGGAGGTTTATCCTGGTTAAAGGAGAATCTTTGCTAGATTTTGTTTGCAATTTTGTATGGTCAGTAACAGCAGAACAGTTCAGAGAGAAGAGGAGAAGAAGTTCAGTTTGAAGACTTGTTTGACAGTCCTGTCTACCTGTTTCTTTATTGTAATTATATTGACCTGTTTCTTTATATGTACATACATTGTTTGAAACAGTTTGGTTTACTAACAGCATTTCAGTGCAAAATGTTATTTGCCAAGGTGTAACAATACCATAACTAGAGCGCATAGCTAAGTGTGTTTTAATGCATAAGGATCCTGAATTAAGGTCGAGAGCTGGAGCTCACTGTGTGGAGACGTTGCTCTGCTGTGCTTGCAGATGGTGTTTGTCTCCCTGGGCGCCCCGAGGAGAGAGCGGAAGGGCGAAGGAGTGCAGCTGCCGGCCTCCTGCCTGCCCCCTCCTCAGAAGGACAACATTCCCATGCTTCTGCTGCTGCAGGAGCCCCACCTCACCACGCTGTTCGACCTGCTGGAGATGCTGGCCTGCTTTAAGCCCCCCACTCGGGAGCGGGCTATGGAGGACACGGAGGTACCGCTCACTCCCTTTCCCCTGCCTTCCATCCCCACACTCTCTCTGCCCCCCTCCCCCCCCCCCCCAGCGACGGGCACAGACTGGGAGCTGTTCTGAACCGGGGAGCTGCCAGACGCTTGTAGAGCTGTACATGTAAGGGTGTTTCTCGAGGTTGGTGAAGGTGTGAAGAACGTGCATCGGAACTAATCTCGTCTTCTGTATCGCATACAAAATCCTTAAGAAAAACCATTTAGGCCTTCTAATTCTTTTTGATTTTCTAGCTAAATGATCCAAGGATCTCATCTGTTTTTTAATGACTCCGGGGTGTCAGCTGTGCAGCTTGTTCCCGTAACCCTTTATTTAAAGAAGTGCCTTTTATTCTCAAGATACTTCCTTGTAGCTTCCACTGACGTCCTCTGGTTCATGTTTCGCTGTTGATTGTGAAGAGGCTCACTGGATTGACTTCGTCAGTGCCTTAGAGGATTATGAATACTTGAATCGTGTTCCTCGTAGTCTTCTCTTCCAGACTAAAAAGATTAACTTCTTTTAGCTTGTCAGTGTAGGTCATGAGAGTGAACCCAGGAATATATCTGGTTGCTCTTGTCTGGATTGATTCCAGAGCAGCAAAGTTTTTCTCAAATCTCGGTCACCAAAACTGTGCAAAGTATTTTAGATGAGGTCTCACTAGTTTATTGTACAATTGTAACAAAACAGCCCTTGATTTAAATTGTGCACTCATAACTGCAGTATATATCTTCACATTTATGCCCTTCTGTATTGCTTCCCCACATACTGTACCTGGAAGATGAAAACATGTTTACATAATCATCTGTATCTTTATCATAAGTAGCGTTTCCAAGCTCATTATTCCACATTTGACATTGGTAGTTTGTTCTTCCTGCAGCAGCACCCTTCACCCCTCATGTTCACAGTAATTCCAGCTTTATATTCAGAGGAAAGCGGAAAAGATGGAATTGTAAAATCAGCAATTGTATTTTTCCGAAGAGGAAGATGGGACTCGGTGCCCACCGTGTCGGCGTGCTCGAGCAGTCTGTGTCTTTGTTGTGCTTGGGTTCTCCCTCGGCTTCACCGCTCGGCGTTTCTCTGCAGAGCGTCAGGTGCGAGGAGCTGCACCTCCATGCTGAGAACCTGTCCAGGCGTGTCTGGGAGCTGCTCATGCTGCTGCCGACGTGTCCCAACATGTTACAGGCCTTCCAGAACATCTCTGAAGAGCCGGTCAGTCTTCCCCGTCCTGCCTGCTGCTGCGCTGCTGGGCAGATGCCCTGCTTCAGGGATCATGGGGGCCGATTAAACGTTTTTTTAGAATTCATTCACATTTACTTTTTACAATGTACTTTGTACGGAACTAAATTGTGTCAGTATTATACAACAAATGAATGTTTTGTGAACTGCATGTGGTGGAGGCGTGGGTTGTGCAGGTTAGGTTAATATATGAAGATCAGGAGTTTCTGGATCGGAGGTTAAACAGCCAAATTGACTCCCACTCTGTGTGCCATGCTGGTTAAGAACCCGATGCTGGCTGCACCTGCCAGGATTAACACCCAGTTTGATTTTACTGGGTAGAAGCTGGGTTTAAAAATGATTTTTTTTTTTAACTTTGAATTCTCTGATGACTTTCCTTTTTTTTTTTTCCTCTCAGAAAATTGTTGTTAGTTAAAGAATCACATGAAAATATTTGAAACCTCATTGCTATGAGTAGCTAGGCAGTCAGACTGGTCAAAATGACCAGATTGCCTTTTCAGGCCTGCTAATGTTTTTTTTTTTCTTTCGTTTTTTAAGGGAAGTGATGGACTTTGTTGGAAAGATCTGCTAAGAATAAAGAGCCCGCATAAGCTTTTGTATGCCCTTGAAATCATCGAGGCGCTGGGGAAACCCAACAGGAGGATACGAAGGGAGTCCACGGTAAGGAGTACATTTGGAGCTGTCTTCTAAGCATCCTGTATGTGCTTGCATGAGTGCTGAGCATGAAAAGGAGCTTAACACTGTAAGTATATTTTCAGAAGAAGCATACAAATTCATGATATTGATTGTTTTTAGCATCATTTCGTCATTCACGATTGACCACAATCAACTCTTTAGAGATCGTTGTAAAGTTGAGGAGGGAATTTTAAACTGTTGAAGGCAGAGCTTGATGAAATTTAAAAAAAAAAACCTCACACACAGAAGGGAAAATACACCCCACTCATCAAAGGAGCAACACCTTAATGTCATTTGTGTTAGAGGCTGGACTTAATCGTCCGAGAGGGAGTCGGTAGAAGTAGAGCCGAGTCTTCTCCAGTGCTGGGGAAAGTTAGTTTTAAAAAGTAATCCACTGTTGTTACGCGTTACTTGCAAAGGATTTTAAAATTGCCAAGTTGCAGGAAATAATTGTAAGAATGTAAGCCTTTTCTATAAACGCAGTGTTCTCCTTTTCTGTAGTTATCTATTGCATGTTATAGAAACTTCTAATCCATCTGGAAGAAATTGCAATGGCTCCGTGTCCATTCCAAACAATTATAATTTTCAGTGGCACAATGCATACATTTTATGTTAAAATGCTTTTAGAATGGTGTTTAAATGCTTTTGCTTGATAAATTTCATACTAGGGAAGCTACAGTGACCTGTACCCAGATTCAGATGATTCCAGTGAGGACCAGATAGAGAATAGCAAGAACTCCTGGAGCTGCAAGGTGAGTGGAACAGGCAGATGTTCCGAAACGGCGGAGATCTCTAATAATGTAAAGTAGTGGCACACCAAACAATCTGGGAATGTCCCCCCCACCCCCCGAGTAGATGTACGCAGAGGAATGTATTGCATCAATGTAGTCCTTTACCATTGTTCTGTTACCCAAGCTGTGGAAATCAGCTAGTGACAGCATGTAGCATTGTGTGCAGTTTGAAGTAGCAGCAAGACTTGAAAAGATGAAAGTGGCGGTTAGTAACATGAATATGAGTACGGGGGACCCCTGATGCACATAGTCATGAATCAGAGCAAAATGATGTATATGGGGGAAGGGAACAATGTAAATATGGGGAACAAAGTACAAAAGTAAATTTTGTCTGTGCAGCTTAAGTGAGTCTGTTAGTCTGTGTTTCACTTGTAGCTACTTTCTACATTTCTATACTTGTACACTAGTATTTTTAAACTATTTTTACTCCCTTTTGTCTTGGCTTACCAATCATTTTAAACAAACTTACCTTACCCAAATACTCATGTATGATCTTACCTGTAGAAGTGAACAATGTTCCCATTCACTATGCAGGGAACTCTTCACTGAGGCTAAGATAAAAAAAAATGATAAAAGTAGCCGTCTTTTATGTTGGGGAAAAAAAATGTTTACCCTTACTACTTACATTTCTCATTTGACTCTAGTTTGTGTCTTCTGGAGGGCTACAGCTTCTTCTGGAAATTTTTAATTCCGCAATCCTGGAGCCTAAAGATCAAGAGTCTTGGACAGTGGTATGTGTTGATGTTTTCGCTGCCGTTCGGTCTTGAATTGTGTCGTGATGGTAGAGGTCTCACGGTTGCTGCTGTAGTTCTCTGGCTCAGTTTCCTCTGGCTCTTTTGTCTAGTGGCTTTTGGACTGCCTTGCTTGCCTTTTGAAGCTGATCTGCCAGTTTGCAGTAGACCCTGCTGATCTGGACTTGGCCTATCACGATGTGTTTGCCTGGTCTGGGGTGACGGAGAACCAGCGCAAACGAGCGTGGCCAGGCAAGTCCCGCAAAGGAGCAGGGGACCATGGGAAGGGGCTCCACATACCACGGCTCACAGAGGTACAGCATCTAATGTCTTTACAGCAGCACTTTGCTTCTTGGGGAATTTCTTAAGCTTCTACTGAGAGCTAAGAGAGCTTTCTTCTTCTCTTCTAGGTTTTTCTTGGCCTCGTCCAAGGGACCAACTTAATCCACCGGTTAATTAATGTTGCCTACACCTATGACAACCTTGGTCACAGGTAAGTTAAGTCTGTTATTTAGTTGTGTAATAACTCCTGGTTTCCATGTAAGAATGTCTGTTGATGCTTTGCTTAAATCTGAGTAAATCTCTCCTATTTGCAGCTACAAAGTGCACTAGTAAAAAAAACTATCGGGGGGTGTTGTTAATTGAATAAACAACAATTTCAGATGGGTTTTTCGTCATTGTGTCCCATCGTTTATTATGTTCGTCTTAGCAGTTGAAATAGAAGAGAATCTAATGGAAATGCAGGGGTTATCTGAGTACTTACAACTGCAAATGTCTGTGTGAATTCACTGCTGACAGTTTTTCTTTCTTTAGGGTGCTGAAAGCTCAGTCTGATCATAGGTCACGGCATGAAGGTAAGTGTTGTGCCTTAATTCTGTAGCACCCTCTGGCTAAGAGCAGCAGAGTGAATACTGTGTTGATTAGGAAGGCTGGTTATGAATAGATGCATGCAAAATTTACAAGGCAGAGGCTGTTCCCAGGAGTATACTCAGTCAGGGTTTCTCAGTCCTGGTCCTGGAGTCCACTGCTGCTTTTCACTCCAGCTAAGCTTCATTACATAATTGGAATCTCAATTGAACTTATAAGTTGCTTAGATGGAAAAGTTTGTGATTTTCAGTGATTTGTGAAATGCAGTGGTTAAAAGACAACCGCCAAGATTCAGTTCAGATTATTCCTTTTATATGAGGACAATTAAAGGGAAACTGCAGTCCCAGTTTCTCCGACCGGTTATTATATTTCTTTAACAGAAAAATTAAGTTGGTGATATAGAAAAATATGACAAATTTTGAATTCAGTGCAAAATTGTGAACTGTGTGAAAATACTTAGAGTTGCCATGTTGTCACAAACCTCTGGTCTCGCCACATGCCAGAGAGATTTCCCGTGAATTGTGACCTGGAATTCTTGTGCAGTGAATTGGAGGTTTTACACTTTACTGTGTACATTGTGCTTGTGGTTTGAAACGCACTCATCGGTGCTGATTTTTTCTAACCCTCTAAAAATAAAAATAGCCTTTCGCTTCCACTTTAAGGGTTTAGTTGTGTAAATGAGAGCTTGGCTGGACCAAAAACAAACAGATGTGTGTGTACATCCTGCTAAAAAGTGGCCAAAATCTGAGTCAGCAGATTTAACACAGTAATTTACATTACATTAGTATCGGAAGTAAAGGTAAAAAAGGGAACAAATGGTTTAATTTAATTGTAGCATGTTGTGTCCTGTTGCTTCTCCTGATGACTGTATTTTTCTTCCCCAGTAACGCACTACTCTATGTGGCTCCTGGTGAGCTGGGCTCACTGCTGTTCTGCAGTGAAATCCAGCCTCGCAGACAGCGAACATCTCCATGACTGGCTCAAAAAGCTCACTCTTCTTGTTCCCGAGGTGAGTGCAGTCAAAAGAGCTGTTTAGTGCTTCTCCATGTTGGGTGGGGGCGGACATTAGAATAGTGGGAGTTTCATGAACCCGTCTTTGAAGGAGTGCTTGTGCTTGTAATAACATCAAAGCATTCGGCTCATTCTTTATGTAAAAGCAAGTAATAGGATTTTTAAACCATAAATGCGCAGCAACAATAAGAGGGTGTGTTTTGCACCTTCTTATTGCCAGCGATAAGAGAATAGGTAAGATGGAACCTCCTAGAAATCGTGATCACAATTTGTAAGGTATTTTACTTTGCATATTTGAAATCTCTTAACCTTGAGTTGTAAATTAAGGTTATTATAAGTAATATCATTATAATTTTAAAATTGCAGTTTACAAAGCAGTTGGACTTACCAGAGCTTATAAGCAGTGAATTGGAACTGATGGAGACAGAGACATTAGAAGCTGAATGGTTATACTAGAAAAGTGTTAAAGCTCAGAACAAATCATCCCTAAAACAAGTTAAATTGGGGAGATTGTGGTCTGAATAATATGACCTGTATAGAAATTAACAAAAAAGCAGAAGGAAGAAAGCACTTTGACTGTGTAGGAGAAGAGTACATCAAGTTACAAGTGCAGATGAAAAACAAAGGGACTGTTGTACACTCAGTGATGAAACAAGCACACGGGCTCACGATCTGAGGCTAAAAGGGATTTTTTGAATAACGAATAGGACATGCTGCTATACATGCATATTTGTGGATGACTGAAGCTGTCTTCCCAGTCAAGGATTTGAGGTCTAACCTGTTTCTTTAAAGAAACAAGTTAGGATTCACTTCGCTACTAAACTACAATGTGGGCAAGATGGACCCAATGGGCTCCTCTTGTTTGCATCAAATTAGCATACCCTCTTCCAGTTTACTCACCTGCTGGTATACTGTATAAGCAGGGCACAGATTAATGGACTTCACATTAGGTAGCAGGGTCAAAGGTTCTATCCGGAGGTCATGACAAGGTTCACTTACAGCAGCAACCAGTAGTGTCGCATAGTGAGGCCATAGGTGACAAAAATGTAAATGGCTTCAGCACCTAAGATCCTAACCTGATTTAAAGTGGCCCAGAAGAAGCTTCCATCAATGCATCCTGTCTGTGTAGCTGTTCATAAATAGATCATGATATCTGCAGTGAATTATTTTCAGTAGCTGGCCTGTTGTAGTTATTCATTGGCTTGAATGACCTGCCATTTTATTGTTAATTTGGGGAAGTATGTATTAGTGGAGCTTCCTGTCACAAGTAGTATAGCATGGGTGTTCTTGTTTCTTAAAACGTGCAGTGCAGCAATGTATTACAGGCAATTTTTCTTTGATTTTATTTTTAGACTGCTGTCCGACATGAAGCCTGTAATGGACTATATAAACTCTCTCTTTCCGGACTGGAAGGAGGAGAGTCTATTAACAGATCCTTTTTGCTCTTGGCTGCTTCAACTCTTTTAAAATTTCTCCCTGATGCACAAGCCCTCAAGCCAATGAGGGTATGTACCAGTCTTGAAACACTGAATACAATAGCCAGCAACCCTTGATGAACCGTCTCTAAAGATTGATTAAGCAAAGAAATTGCAGGTGTACATCAAGGCTTTTAGACATGCATAATGTTATAAAATGTATGTAAAGGTAGAATTTAATTAGCATGTCTGAAAAAGCATATTTCTAAAAGTTGATGTTCAAAGGTATTCATCCCATGTTAAAAAAACCTAGAAATATGGTAAATTTAATGCAGTATAATTTTGTCGTCGCCTCACAGTTTCATTAAGCCTCAAAGTTTGTTGATCTCTATTATAGGCTATGATAATATAGCTATAATATGATAATGGCTAGAATACAATCCATAAACATGCCAGCTGGCTGTCCATTATCAAGAGGCTCCAGGCTAATGGGAAGATTATTATCCCACTGGGGAGAGGATGTAAGAAAGAAAGTTTAACCTAAATATGAGATCAGAAAAGTGGTTTGGGAGATTAACAATTGGTAATCTTCAAAGGACTCTGTCTTCATTTGTGTCTCCTAAACTACCACTCGAGGCTGATTTTTTTTTTAATCTGGTGTCTGTGGAACAAAAGACTTTTAATTTGAATCCTCAGAACTGAGTCAAAGTACATTTACAGGGTTTAACAGCCTGTTTGAGCTGAAAACAGCGTCTTCCGTCAAGAAGCTCAAGCTTGTTCACAAAGGTGCTTTACAGTAGGATAACAACCAAAAGTGTGCATTCAACTGAATCACTAAATGCCAGGCCTTAAAAATCCCTTTTCTTGGCTGATCATCACAGTCTCTAGTAGGACATCTGTGGTATGATCTGAAGAAAGCAGACAAGTGCATGCGACACAGCCCAGTGGAGTGATTAGATCCATCTCTCATGAGAAGTTTAAGAACCTGTAAAAGAAAACAGGAAGCACCTCTCTAATGTTATCAAAGCCAAAGCAGGCTCAAAGAATACTGATTACCAGGGTATGTTTTAATACAAGCATCGTGCATTTTAATTAAACCCTTTGAGATATTTTACTTGCATGTTGTACATATAAATTTCTCTTTCTGATTTTAAGAAACAGGTTAAACAACTTGTTTTGACTAGTTAAATAATTTAATAACTAATTTAACTAGTCTGAATATTAAAAATGTAATTACGAGTATTCAAGCATTGCATAAGGAATTATGATTATCAGATTATTATTTTTTCATTTGGTCACTAGTACATCCGTAATGAGCTTTTTGTTCACCGTTCGTGGGTGGTTATTTTGAGTCTGTCAACCCCAGCTGTCACAGCAAGTGATCTGAAGCCAGTCAAGATAGCAGACTTGGCAAAGTTTGTCATACATGCTTTTGAGGCCGGATATTGTAACGGGCTGTGGTGGCATCCACATCATTTTTGAAAGAAGAGCTGGCCGCATGTGGAATTTATTGTCAACAGGTGGAGGATTACGAGGATGAACCAGTGCTTCGGATAGGATGCAAAGAGTATTTCTGGCTGCTGTGCAAGCTGATAGACAATATTCACGTGAAGGATGCCAGCCAGGTATACATTTTGCTTTGATTGGTTTTTACAAGCTTGAGCTGCATTGTCCTGCATCTCGAAGATCTAGCTAGTTCTGAATGTTGAGTGTACCAGTTTCATTGGCATGGTCTTTAGACACTGAGTGTGTTTATCTGTGTCCTAGACCACCTTACTGGACCTGGATGCTCTGGCACGGCACCTCGCAGACTGCATTCGGAGGTTAGTCTCCAGACACTCTTTGACTTTATTGAATTCAGTGAATTGACTGGTGCTCGGAGGACCTGGAATTGCCGTGCTGATTGTGACACTTTGTTTGCCCCCAGCAGGGAGATCCTTGATCAGCAGGATGGCAATATAGAAGACGATGGGCTGACGGGTCTTCTCAGGCTTGCCACGAGTGTTGTGAAGCACAAGCCGCCCTTTAAATTCTCACGTGAAGGACAGGTAACCCCATCACCTTTAAGGGTCGGCTGTATCCATGGCAGATTTCAAGACTTCAAACCTTGACAAATCACCCTTTCAATTCTTGATTCTCTTTCCCCTGCAGGAATTCCTGAGGGATGTTTACAATCTGCTGTTCATGTTGCCAAGCCTGAAGGACAGACAGCAGCCTAAATGCAAGTCCCACTCAGCCAGAGCTGCTGCCTACGACCTGCTGGTGGAAATGGTGAAGGGATCAGTAGAAAACTACAGGCTCCTGCACAACTGGGTCATGGCACAACACATGCAAAGTAAACAGTATAGCACACTTTGTCCAGTGTCGCACTTGATATACAGTATGTTCATATGTAGATCTCAGGGCTGATATTTAAAACACTTTAGTGTTGAAGTCCCCTGTGGAAGTAACGGGAAATTAAGAGGTTCAAAGTTTTGAATGTGGAACTCTTGATGTCTACAATGCAGCTTTTATTTTGAGTTTCTGTCCTTATACACATTTATAGAAATATAAAAGGAACAAGTAACCCATACTGAAAAGAGAAGAAAGAAAACACAATGTTTCGGCCGTGGAGCCTTTTTCAGGTGTGAACAAAATGAACACACCTGGAGAAGGCTCCACGGCCGAAACGTTGTGTTCTCTTTCTTCTCTTTTCAGCATGGAATAAACCTATTACTTGTTCCTTTGCAGCCTACGCATGCTGACGTAGCTACCTGCCTAAATATGAAAGGGATTATTAACTTTGTTGGAAAGTTCCTTAAAGAATAACAGATACTTTGATCATTTAATACTTAGATGTAACCATTTATAGACTAGGAAAATAATTGTGCAAGCTGCATTCATTCTCACTGCAGACATGTCTGTTCTGATGACTTTCTTTGACTAATCGTCTGTCTTTAACTGCTGGTGTTTCAGCATCACATGCACCTTATAAATGGGATTACTGGCCCCACGACGATGTTAGAGCAGAGTGCAGGTTTGTGGGGCTGACGAACCTGGGAGCCACATGCTACCTGGCCTCTACTATCCAGCAGCTTTATATGATCCCAGAGGCCAGACAGGCCATCTTCACAGCCAAGGTGGGTGTTGGTGTCCACCAACAACAGCTTCTTGTTTAGATTCATCTTGAAGTAAGAGAGCACCTCATAGTGTTTTATGTGTCATGAAATAGAAACCCAGACATTTTCTGCTTTACAAACTGTATAATACGTACTGTGTTGAATGATACAAGTCAATCAGAAGTTCTCCTTACTCAAAATTATCTCAGCTAGTGGTAGTTTCAGTAGTGGTAACTTGTTTAAATTATTTGCTTGTAAATAAAATGTATCTGACATGATTCATAAAGCTTCCTAGTCAATAAAAAATTAATTTGTAGTGGAGCATTGAACAAATGTGGTAGAGGGTTTTAAACGGCTCGATCATTCAGAGATTTGTCTTGTTTAATTCGTAGTATGCTGAGGAGATAAAGCACAAGACCACACTCCTGGAACTGCAGAAGATGTTTACATATCTTATGGTAAGTGTTTTGTGCTGTGAGGACATGGTCCTATTTTCCTTGCTGCTGTTAAATGAGTTTAAACATGAACTCTGTTTGGCTGTAGGAGAGCGAACGAAAGGCATACAATCCCAGGCCATTCTGCAAAACCTACACCATGGATAAACAGCCTCTCAACACAGGAGAGCAGAAGGACATGACCGAGTTCTTCACTGACCTCATTACCAAGATAGAGGAGATGTCTCCAGACCTAGTAAGCGCAGTTCTTCAAGAGAACACCAGGGATCACTATGCCAGCTGAGCTGGGTTGTTTTTAAATGTGCTACGCAGGGCTCTGACAAAAAAAGCCAGAATTTACTATCGGAATTTTCTCCTGTATGCATTATGCCCTTTTTGGAATTTTTTTCTGCATAACACTGTTTTAAAGGAGCCTCAGCCCAGCAGACTGAAGTAATGTTATTAGATACGCTACATCTTCCAACAGTCATTTTTAGTGCTGAGCTACAGTTGGGGTGTGATTCACACAGTTTTATCCGATGCCTTTATAGCTCACCTAAAGGAAAATCATAGTTCATCACGTTATTTTAATAACGCATTGCTTCCGAAATATGTTCATTTCTTTCAGAAAAACACAGTGAAGACATTATTTGGAGGCGTTATTACCAACAATGTTGTGTCTTTGGTAAGTCTTAATATTACCTTTCAGTGAAGTTAACTGAGACCTTTCAGGAAGGATGGCAGGTGCATAACTGCAAGGGTTGTTGTTTTCCCAGGACTGCGAACATGTGAGCCAGACAGCTGAAGAATTCTACACCGTAAGATGCCAGGTGGCTGATATGAAGAACATCTATGTAAGTCAATCCTACGAGTGTTTGCCTTATTAACATTAGGGACAGTGCGACTTCCAAAGGAAAAAATCTCCCAATCCTTCCTGTTCATCTGCCTTTTTAATCCAGTCTGCGCCAGTTGTTCTGTCTGGATGCATCTGAATGTTAAATGTTCAATGCCTGTTCCTTATTCGTCTGAGTTTGTGTTAATAGTACTCCCAACAGTACAGAACATCCTTATTTTAATGAAGAAAATGGTTTCAACATTGGGAGTGAAAAGCCCAAAGAAAAAGCAAGGGCTCCAAGTAATGTTTACTGTTTCTGCAGGAATCGCTGGATGAGGTCACTATCAAAGACACCTTGGAGGGGGACAATATGTACACTTGTTCCCAGTGTGGCAAGAAAGTGAGAGCAGAGAAGAGGTGAGACTTAAGAATGAGCCTGTTTAAGATGTTTTCTGTCTAGGGTGGTTGATTTAATATGCGGTTTCCTGTAGATGTCCCCACGTTGTTCCGAAGGGCTTTTGCCAAGACGGTAACTGCTCGTTTTGTTTTCTCTCCCCCCCCCCCACCCTGACAGGGCATGTTTTAAAAAACTTCCTCGGATATTAAGCTTCAACACGATGAGGTACACCTTCAACATGGTGACGATGATGAAAGAGAAAGTGAACACGCACTTTTCTTTCCCTCTGCGTCTTGACATGACCCCATACACTGAGGACTTCCTCATGGGCAAGAGTGACAGGAAGGAGGGTATGTCAGCGGCAGGCCTGAAAGCCAGAATGGCCCCTGTGCATTTTACAAGTTTCGATTCCTGTGCTGTAGATTCCTATCCCAACATGTGTTGGATATAGCAAGATATACTGTGTATTGATCGTATCAGTCTTTCAAACTGTCTAGATATGTTTGTGTAAAGCGAGTTCTGATTTTCTAGGCGGTTTTCTCTGATCCCCAGGCTTCAGAGATGACGGGGAGATGAAAGCAGCAGAGAGCTACGAGTATGATCTGATCGGTGTTACTGTCCACACGGGTACTGCGGACGGAGGCCATTACTACAGCTTCATTAGAGACATTGTCAACCCGCACGCCTACAAGAACAACAAGTGGTCAGTATGGAAAGGAGA
Source organism: Atractosteus spatula (assembly GCF_055471065.1). Taxonomy (NCBI): domain Eukaryota; kingdom Metazoa; phylum Chordata; class Actinopteri; order Semionotiformes; family Lepisosteidae; genus Atractosteus; species Atractosteus spatula. The sequence goes on from NC_142720.1 coordinate 13,022,438, forward strand.
AAGGAATATTCTGCCACTCATAATGAGGCCTTTGTGTATTTGGAAAATTGTTTTGGAAATTCACCTTGAAGCATTTTGTTATTTTTGTGTTGTATATGTGCATACCGCTTCATTTACGGAACATGGGAAGGTTAATTCCCCATACTGTAAAGTAGAAAGAAAAGGCAGAAACGATCGAGCCTTCCTCAGGTGTCAACAGACGAAATCATTTTCTTAGCGTGGAATTGGCCTTTACCTGTTCTTTTGCCTTCCACTGTCTGATGCAGCTCCCCATGCCGGCCTCTTTAATGTCTCATATTCCTTATTTCAGCCAAGGTCACGTGCATCTTTTCAGTTTTACAAAACTGCACCTTGAAATGCCCAGGAGTTATGCATGTTCCATCTGTATCCTTTCTTCTTTGTCCAAGGTACCTCTTTAATGATGCTGAAGTAAAGCCATTTGACTCAGCACAGCTTGCTTCAGAGTGTTTTGGAGGAGAAATGACTGTAAGTGTTCAAAATGGCTTAATTTGCATTATTTGTGCTATTTTAACTTCATGTTGTCTTGCAGGTAGGTCACAATATTCTTGTACAAATATAAACCGTGCGCTAAATTCCCTCATTATCTTAAAATCGTTTCGGTATTTATTGCATTACTCACTTTTTGGTAGAATGGAAAGTCGTTTTTATCTATATAATTAACTTTTTTAAATGAAACAAGCTTAAGAGAGAGTTTTTTTTTAATCCTGTGTCCCCTGAGAAAAAATAAACCAAATCTTTTAAACGAGACTTCACTGTAAAACCTTTTTTTTCAGACAAAAACCTATGATTCTGTCACAGATAAATTTATGGACTTTTCCTTTGAGAAGGTAATTATACACTTTTCGTGTTCTTTATATATGATGTAGATACATGGAGAATTATGACACGAGCTCTGATCTGTTCTTGTGTGCTCAGACCCACAGTGCCTACATGCTGTTTTATAAAAGGGTGGAGCCAGAGGAAGAAAGTGGAAAAGATCTTAAATTTGATGTTTCTCCAGATCTTCTAGAGGTAATTCTTCTATGAAAAGTTTGATTTATATTTTTGGATGTGAGTCATATATCAGGGTCTTAATTACTGTTTTGGCTAAACCATTTATTTTGGAGGTCATCTACAAACAATGCAGTTTTTCTTCATTACTGAAACACTGCTTGTTAGGTGCTAGTTAATGACTTATATATCACTAACATAGGCCTTATTAGTGAAGGCATACTTATGAAAAAAGTCTGACTTTAATGTTCACACATTCAGTATTATTGAATTTGATGCCTCAAAAGCAAGAACAGGTTTTGTAAGAGTGGTTCTTATTTTTTTGTTTTAAAGAACTTGTTACCTTGTTACTTGGAACTTTCCCATACCATGTCTTTTTTAACTCATGAATTGCTATTAAATGTTATTTGATTTACTTCTACGTTAACTTTCGTAAACTTTCAGTGGATTTGGCATGACAACATGCAGTTTCTACAAGATAAGAACATTTTCGAGCACACTTATTTTGGGTAAGAAAATGTTTTTTTGGCTTAATCTCTTGAGTCTTTTTGCTTTATTATTTAAGCTTGACAATTATGATCTGTTTGGTAAATTTGTTGAATAACTATTTCTTCTCTTTGTTACGCAAAGTACTAAATGAAAGCAGTGCTTGACAGTAGTGTGTAGATTCTGTATGAGTGCATTATACATTATTGTATAATGCATTATTTGTCCTCCTAGGTTCATGTGGCAGCTCTGCAGCATTATTCCCAGTACTTTACCAGATCCAAAAGCTATATCTCTGATGACAGCCAAGGTGAGAAGTGTCTTTGAGTTGAGGATTGGAAAAAGATTAAGCTACACTTAAAAGCATTAATATGTGAATCACATTGATAGACATTTTCTCGAATAACTGTATTTATACAAAGATGAGCATTTTCAAAAGGCTTGTTTTTAATTTTTCCTAGCTTAACTTGTTGACTTCACTGCTAAGAATGTACCTTAAAATTGCCCCTCTCTTTACTTTCAGCTTAGTACATCTTTTGTTTTGGAAACATTTATTCACTCAAAAGAAAAGGTAAGTTATTGTTTTTGGGCTTGAACAGCTTTCATGCAGACATGTCTGTCAGTTGCAAAAAAATGTCTTTTTTTGCTTAAGCGGTTTGTATTAAAATGTCTGTGAAAAATGGACTTTAGCAGTTGTGTTGCACATTACATTTCCTGGACTGCGAGTTTGGAGTTATTGTTGAACAAACCCTGCATTGGCCCAGCTGGTTTTAACTGAAAGAATTAATTTCTTTTCCCACTGTTCCCCAGCCCACAATGCTGCAGTGGATTGAACTCTTAACAAAACAGTTCAACAACAGCCAGGCTGCTTGTGAGGTAATGTTCCATATTCAATTGTAAATTTATCAACATAACACTGTGAGGAAGACTTTATCAGATTTTATTTGCCAGTTTGCCACACCACTCTCTTTGTTTGTGTGAAAACCTCCTCAGAAAGAAGTAGATTTTTCATTTTCCAAGAAAAAACATGTGTGCTACTTTAGACCTGTTAGTTTTAAGTCTTAACAGCTGCAGGTTTACAGACTCCTCAGTGCGTGTTCTTGTTTTTCAGTGGTTTTTGGACCGAATGGCTGATGACAATTGGTGGCCCATGCAGATCTTAATTAAATGTCCCAATCAGATTGTCCGACAGGTAACCATAGAAATGCACCACTCTGTGGACCTTGTAATACAAAAAGTAATAATAAATAAAGTAATAATAATTCAATAAAAGTAGTAATAATAAAGTAACACAAAAATATTAGAAAGCAGAATCGTTAATGTGAATTCCATAAACTGCTTCATGTACAGTGAAATGTTTCTTATTAAAGACTTCAATTTAATTCTACTTCTGATTGTTTGTGATGGCATTATTATAATTATTTCAGATGTTCCAGCGCTTGTGTATCCATGTGATTCAGAGACTGAGGCCAGTACATGCACATCTCTATCTACAGCCAGGAATGGAAGATGGGTATGAATTTGCTACTTACATTTTTGTGCAAACCATTGTATTAATGCCGCTGTTTAGTCTGTTATTTTAAAACTCTAATGGAAATACAGATCCTTCCCAATTGCTTGCAATCATTTTACCTTGGAGAATCGCAGCACCAGCAGCAGGCTTTGATCAGTGTTTCAAAACCATCACCACACTGTCTACAGGCAATTCAGGGAAGATATTGATTCATTTTTATATTTCTCATGGCGATAAAAAGCTATTTGGTCTCAAGGTTAAGAGAAAGAAAGGTTGAATCTCCAATATTCACTACAAGCCTACAAAAAACAGCTGAATTGTTTGTATGCACGATGGATTTTGGAGGGGGGTTGTAGAGGTGTAATAGCTGTTTGTATTGTGTTTGCCTGGGCAGCTCTGACGACATGGATGGGCCTGTTGAGGACATAGGTAGCAGGTCTTGTGTCACGCGCTTTGTGAAGACCTTGCTCTCCATCATGGAGCACGGAGTGAAGCCTCACAGCAAACACCTGACTGAATACTTTGCCTTCCTTTATGAGTTTGCTAAGATGGGAGAGGAGGAAGTAAGTAGGACTGGAAGACCTTTCAAATCCCATGCATGAAGAAAGCACAGAAGTTTTTGGATCTTTATGACAATGTATGTTTTTTTGTTCATTTCCCCACAGAGTCAGTTTCTTCTTTCATTACAAGCCATTTCAATTATGGTGCATTTCTACATGGGAACAAAGGGGCCTGAAAATGTACGTATAACAGTTTGATCAACAGATAGCTTTAGAAGCAATGTAGGTTGTTTGCATATATTATATAAAAATGGCTACAGCATGCTGTGTTAAAGTAATTTTATGATTGTTTTTTGAAGAATTTAAACACACTTTGATTGTCTGGAGCTTTTTTAATTTTGTAATATTTATCAGCTTGAACCTCAGATATTGCATGCATTTTGAAAGACTTTGAAAGACCATAGCTTGCTGTCAGTAGATATCTGTGGTGACGAGCTCTTTTTAATAACTCCACAGCACGGGGAGTGGTGTGTCTGAGCTGTGTTGTGTTCTCAGCCCCAGGTGGAGGTACTCTCTGAAGAGGAGGGAGAGGAGGAGGATGAGGAGGAGGACATCCTGTCCCTGGCGGAGGAGAAGTACCGTCCGGCAGCGCTGGAAAAGATGATCGCACTCATAGCCCTGCTCGTGGAGCAGTCGCGCTCTGAGAGGTTAGCTACGAGACTACAGCCAGCACTGACCACTACGTCTGTCTAGACTGCACTAGAGGTGCACCAGGGGTCACTGGATGGCATGTGTGTTCTTTAAGCAGATCCACTACTACCCTGGTGTTCTCAATGTACAGCAAGCAGACATATCACCCTGCAACTCACAACTGGAAACCCACTGAAGCTAAGCAGGTGTGAGCCTGGTCAGTATCTGAATGGGAGACCTCCTGGGAAAAACTAAGGTTGCTGCTGGAAGAGGTGTTAGTAGGGCCAGTAGGGGTGCTCACCCCGTGGTCTATGTGGGTCCGTGACGGGGACACTATACTTTAAAAAGGCACCGTCCTATGGATGAGACGTAAAACCCAGGTCCTGACTCTCTGTGGTCATTAAAAATCCCAGGGTGTTTCTCCAAAAGAGTAAGGGTGTAACCCCGGCGTCCTGGCCAAATTTCCCATTGGCCCTTACCAATCATGGCCTCTTAATAATCCCCATCTATGACCTGGCTTCTTTACTCTGTTCTCCTCTCCACTAATAGCTGATGTGTGGTGAGCGTTCTGGCGCACTATGGCTGCCGTCGCATCATCCAGGTGGGGCTGCACATTGGTGGTGGTGGAGGGGATCCCCATTACCTGTAAAGCGCTTTGAGTGGAGTGTCCAGAAAAGCGCTAAATAAGTGTCTGCAATTATTATTATTATTATTATTATTATTATTATTATGCTAGCTGCCTCAAATCCTGTGATTTGAACGCAGTTTCGTCTCTGGAACAAGGGAAGGGGAAAAGAGAGATTGAACACATGCTTCTAAAAATATTTAATATAAAGGTTTTTAACCATCTTGGTTTTTATTTGATAAGATGTTTCAGATGGTTAAAGTAGGTTAAAGCATAAATTATATTGAAACTCTGGTGTTTTACAGACAATGATAAATATGATTCTGAAGCTACATTTTCCTATGTATAGGATCCCTACCTCTTGCCTCTTAAAGTGCTAGAGCCCCTCCATGCTTCCTTTAAATTCTGATTGACCTTTTGAAATATCTCACAGTATTGTAGATGATTGTCTCTTGCTATTCCTAATAACACCAAGTGAATAAAACGGAGCAGCCTTTTTTTTTATGTGAGCAGTCCACTTTGGGTTCTGTATTTCCAGGAAAATGTCTTTGTTTGCATTTAAGCCGCCTTCTCGCTCTGTCCATCTAGATGCGTTTCAACTGAGAAAGATGCGTCATATTATTTGTATGAAATATTCAAGTCAAGTTGCATTTTCTAAGAAAGGTGTTCCAGGATCTTACCATGTTATAACCCATTCTGCATTGTAGTGGATCCCATTATAATGGGGGTGTACTGTATATAGTATTCAGGTTTTTTTTTAAATCTGACTTTTGTGTAGTTTATAACATATGTTAGACAGATAACTCTTATTTGGAGTACAAAAAAGTCATTTGTTTTATTAACTTAAATGTTTTTTTCCTCTAGACATTTAACTTTGTCTCAGAATGATATGGCTGCACTCACAGGAGGAAAGGTAGGACTAGTGGGCTTCCTGAATTCGACTTTATAACTGCTGCCACTTTCTGAGCATGAGTCTGATTAATCTTTCTGTGGGTTTCAGGGATTCCCATTCTTATTTCAACACATACGGGACAGCATCAACATCAGGCAAACGTGCAACCTCATCTTCAGCCTCTGTCGCTATAACAATAGACTTGCAGAACATGTAAGTTTTAACGGAACCTCAAACCCTCCCATTATTTTAATTTCTCTGTTTCGTTTTATAATATTAACACCAAATCAATTTTGTTTCAGATTGTTTCCATGCTTTTCACCTCCATAGCAAAACTCACTCCAGAGGTACGTGTGAAATAAAAATCCCCTGTTGCCGTGCTCGATAAAGTGTTATTTTCAGTGCCATGGCCCATGTCAGATATGCCTTATGAAAATAGTTTTTTAAAGATTTCTTGTTTCTTGTCCCATTTTGTTTTTGTAGTTATCCTGTTGTATGTTTTGTTACATTGGAAGTCCTGTGCTTAGGCTTTTCATTGTAGGCAGCAATCAAGAGTGTCTGTTATGTTGACTTAGGAAGGAGGTAATACCTCCTAGTTTGAGAATGAGGATGAGCTTGTGTTGGCCGCTTTCTAATGGAGAAACATAATTGTTCAGAAGATATGTCATTTTAAAATGAGATTCGATTCAATTCAGAATACTTAATTCATCCCCAAGGAAGCAATTTAGGTAGCAAGTCGTGCAACATACAACACATTCCAAATAAAATAACATTACTAGGAAGAAAATATATTAAAGCAGCAAACAGACCATTGAATTGGTTGTGAGAGTAACTGTGTGCGATATTTAAGAAGGTCATAAAGTACATACCTTTAATAGGTGTGTACTGAGAAGCAAACGGCAATGGCTATGATGGGAGCCCATGGCGAGTTTATTATTTTTAACCCCTGCACATTCCCCCTCTCTGTGTATCCTGCAGGCTGCTAATCCTTTCTTCAAACTGCTCACCATGCTGATGGAGTTTGCGGGAGGACCACCTGGAATGCCCTCTTTTGCATCTTACATTCTGCAGAGGATCTGGGAGGTACGCTATTGCCAGTATGTCAGATCGTGATGCAGCAATTGAAATCGACGCGCCAAGCTGAGCCCCTTTTCTTGTCTTCTTTCAGGTCATAGAGTATAACCCCTCTCAGTGTTTGGACTGGCTGGCTGTGCAGACGCCACGCAACAAACTGGCACACAGCTGGGTGCTTCAGAACATGGAGAACTGGGTAGAACGGTTCCTGCTGGCACACAACTACCCACGGGTCCGAACATGTACGTACCGATTTTGCAAACCTGGTCTTCAAGACCCCAGAGCAGCGCACGAGAGGAGTCAGTTTTGTTGTTGTTTTCTTTAACAAAAATAAGGTCATTATGTTGAGGAATGTGGGATTGCTGGGCCAAAATTTTGAAACCGAATTTTTAACAGTCAATCAAAATCATAGCTGGAAACATGGCACGTTGATTTTGATTTGAAGACAACACGCACACATTCATGAATTGTGTTTTGCAGCTGCTGCTTATCTCCTGGTGTCGCTGATTCCCAGCAACTCTTTCCGTCAGATGTTCCGTTCCACCCGTTCCCTCCACATTCCCACCCGGGACCTGCCTCTAAGCCCAGACACCACGGTGGTGCTGCACCAGGTCTACAATGTCCTCCTGGGACTGCTGTCCCGTGCCAAGCTGTATGTGGACGCTGCTGTGCACGGCACTACCAAGCTGGTGCAGTACTTCAGCTTCATGACCTACTGCTTGATTTCCAAGACGGAGAAACTCATGTTCTCCAGTTACTTTATGGACCTGTGGAACCTCTTCCAGCCTAAGCTGTCTGAGCCAGCCATTGCCACAAACCACAACAAGCAAGCCCTCCTGTCCTTCTGGTACAATGTGTGTGTGGATTGCCCCGAGAATGTCCGTCTTATTGTCCAGAACCCGGTGGTGACCAAGAACATTGCCTTCAACTACATCTTGGCGGACCATGATGACCAGGATGTGGTGCTCTTCAATCGTGGCATGCTGCCAGCCTACTATGGCATTTTGCGCATGTGCTGTGAGCAGTCACCTGCATTTACCAGGCAGCTGGCTTCCCACCAGAACATCCAGTGGGCGTTCAAAAACCTTACGCCTCATGCCAGCCAGTACCCAGGGGTAAGTATGTGTTCTGAAAGCTGTATTTCTGTTTTGGGACACATTGTTTTCTTGTAGCCGTGATTGTGTAAGGACTGCACTGTGCCAGGTCCCTTGAACAGTCTGTGCTGTGCTTGCAGGCAGTGGAGGAGCTCTTCAACTTGATGCAGCTCTTTGTTGCCCAGAGGCCTGATATGAGAGAGGAGGAGCTGGATGACATCAAACAGTTCAAGAAAACCACCATAAGCTGCTACCTGCGCTGCCTAGATGGGCGATCATGTTGGACCACTCTGATCAGGTATTGTTTGTGTCTCTCTGAAGCTGAGAGTGAGACATTATTTTCAATTTCCTAGCAGGAAATGTGAGAGAATACCACTAGGCTTTTTGGATTAATAGAAGCTAGTCTCCAGATGGGTCAATCTTAAAATTTCAATTTCTTATTTCTCAATTTCTTAAATTGTCAGTCTTCCTGAAAGAATAATGGAAATTGCAGATACAGCATATTTTCGAGCATTCTATGTTTTTTCACATTGGTTTAAAGCATCGCATGACATCTTTTTTTCTAGTGCCTTTCGTGTTCTGCTAGAAAACGACGAGGACAGATTGCTTGTTGTTTTTAACAGGGGACTGATCCTCATGACGGAGGTGAGCATTCTGCTTTTAAAAATATTCATTTTAATGTGCTGCGTGCGTCTGCCTATTCAAAGAGTGTATACACCAAGATGAAATGTGTGCTTATGCTTGAGTTATATAACATGCTATATAGTCTATTGAGATGGCTTAAGTTAATAATGCATTAGAAACACAGAAATTCCGATTTCTGTGGTTCTCCAAGGCCTTGTGATGGACTGCTGTCATGTCCAGCAGGATCTCAGTTGTGTGCTCTCTTTCCTGCCCTATGCTTCCGGGACAGGCTCTAGCTTGCCGTGACCTGCCCTTGAATAAGCAGCTTGCTGATAATGGATGGGACTTGATGTGTCTGTAAATAAATTTGTGTGCTGCTGCTCTTCTATTCCCACAGCTTGAATCTACAGTTTCATTACCTAGTGAGATTTCTATATAAGGTGTACATGGAGGACATAGGCTGATTCTATGTATATTGAACCTCTTTTCCTCTGTCCTGGACAGTCTTTCAACACATTGCACATGATGTACCATGAGGCAACTGCGTGTCATGTAACTGGAGACCTGGTGGAGCTGCTATCCATCTTCCTGTCAGTTCTCAAGGCCACACGGCCTTATCTTCAGAGGAAGGGTATGTGCTCTTCTAACTCATTGATCACAAGCTAAAGACTTTTCAGGCAGTGTTGATGATGGCATGTCAGTGAGCAGTTGCTGAGTTGTCCACTCTAGCTAGATACCTATGAAAGAGAGTTGTTTTTTGTGGTGTATTGAAATTGTTATGCGAAACATTATGTTCAGGTGCAAACCTTCCGAAATTTGGAACAGGATCAGAATTAATATATCAGTGCTGTGAATTAACGGCTTTGTTTCAGATCATTTAAAGCCTTTTCCCTCACATTTTACAGATGTCAAACAGGCTCTCATCCAGTGGCAGGAGAGGATTGAATTTGCCCACAAGCTGCTTACTCTCTTGAATTCCTACAGTCCTCCAGAGCTTAGAAATGCGTGTATAGGTAAGACCCTCTTAAAGCTCAATTTTCACAAACAGAGCTGGAATTGGAAAAAACTGAATGAAAGAAAAGGTTTATTTCTTTGCATGTGTGCAATAAACTGCCTTTCTTTAACATTTCGTGGATCAACCAGACCAACCAGAAAGCAGCATCAGACGATTTTAATACTAGGTTAGAAACTAGCATTGTGAACAAGGCTTGTTCTTTTAGAAGGGTCTTCGTGTTCAATCTCTCTATTGGTATTTTTGGTCTCTACTTGATTTTACTCAGTAAATGGTCCATTTATGACCATTATATGACTGCGGACAGTTCCCAGTTTTGTAGTGTTTCACCACAATTGCCTGCTAGCTTCACTTTTCCAATAGGAACAGCTTGATTTGTCTTTATTAACCGCTGTGAGGTTAGTCATCAGTACAAAAATAATTTCTAGAATGTATTGTTAACTTCGTACATGTGTTTGTCCTCCAGATGTTTTAAAGGAGCTAGTTCTCTTGAGTCCTCATGACTTCCTGCACACCCTGGTGCCATTTCTTCAACACAACCACTGCACTTACCATCATAGTAGCATCCCAAGTAAGTTGTGTGCTCTCTGCCCAGTCCTGTGACTGGTGGATTAGTTGCTCTTTGGTTTAATAAGCATACTTGTAGTGATGTCCAACCTGACTCGATATTGTGCTGTATTTTTTCCAGTGTCTTTTGGACCATACTTTCCTTGTCGGGAGAACATCAAGCTGATGGGAGGAAAAAACAACATTCGGCCCCCGAGACCAGAGCTTAATATGTGTCTTCTTCCCTCCATGGTTGAGACCAGCAAGGTGCATATGTCCAATCTGTAATAAATATACCGAACATCTATAGAAACCTCACTCTGTTTGTGCATGCGTTGTTTTAGAAAAAGTATTTCAGGTTTTGGATGTTAATTAAAAGTTTTAGGAGTTGTTTCTATTCATTAATTATTGATGACCGATTGCAGTATACACAGGTAACTTAATTGCATTAGCACTGAATCATTCCATTAGTTGGTGGCTGATGAAAGAGTTGATTGCACACAGGTGATTAAGTTTAACCTGTCAAGCCTATAAAAAACTAAGACAAATACCAGAAAGAACTCATATGCGTCACTCATCAAGAAAACAGTGTCTGTATGCTTTCGGTATGTTGAAGCAACACCTCAGGTACATGCGCCAGCAGTGGAGGTATGTCCTCAGTTGCGATAGACCGTGGTGTAGACCACCTTGATGGACATTGGCGAGTGTGATGCCGACGTGCTGAATGATGTACTAATTGTTGTGTACAGCAGAGCTCTATGTGGAGGTCCTAGTGTGAGGGTATGGCCAAGAATGTCTGGACACAAGACATCCTGCTGTTACTGCTATTCCTGTGGGCTCATCCTGACATGACACCATTGCAGCAGGACGACACACACCCTCAAGCCGCCTGTCAAACAATGGCTTTCATGGTGGCATCGAGCCTGAAGAGAGCAGTGGGCAGCGGCACATTTGTCCAGGCTGTACAGAGAAAAATTGCACTATTCAGATATTCCACATAGTGCTCTTTTTAGTCGTGTAATAACAGGCACCTTTGATGTTAAGGGGGCATTTTACATTTCAGCAAGGTGTCATGATTAATAACTTACAAGTGTTTTTTTTGGCTCCCCCTGATTTATAATAAATTCCCCTTTTCTTTTTTTCAGGGAAAGGATGAGGTCTATGACCGTATGCTGTTGGATTATTTCCTGTCCTATCATCAGTTCATTCATTTGTTGTGCCGAGTAGCTATCAACTGTGAAAAGTTTACAGACAATTTAGTTAAACTAAGTAAGTTGGTTTGGGTTAAAATGAGTGTTTATACAAAGTCTAATTCCTTATTTTATAATGGCTTTAGGCATTTTGGTTAACATGTTCTGAAAAATATATATATTTGTTCTTGACAAGTGTATTACTTAGATTTCTTGTTGGCTGTTTTAGAGTATCAAATAGAGAATCAAACCCATTTTAGATATCTACATTACTCTTTCTCTATTCTTCAGGTGTCCTGATTGCGTATGAAGGTTTGCCCTTACATTTGTCATTGTTACCCAAACTCTGGACAGAACTTTGCCAGTCCCAGGTATTGTACACACTTTAACTGATCTGTTATAGATGTGAAATTCTGTGGGCCCCTAATTTGTAAGCAGGTTTACATTTCAAAAAGAGCTCAAGTGCATTTTGTCGTGGTAAGCTGCAAGCTGGGTTTAAGCTTGGTTTTTGGCGTTATCAAAGCTTTTCATTTATTGCAATTCTTTTCTTTAGTCTGCTATGGCAAAGAGCTGTGTGAAGCTCCTGTGTGAAGACCCGGCTTTTGCAGAGTACATAAAGTGTATCTTAATGGACGAAAGGACGTTTCTAAACAACAATGTGGTCTACTCCTTCTTGACCTGCTTCCTTCTCAAGGTATGGGGACGGTTATTTATATTCACCAGCGATTTGTACTTGTTTATTTCAAGCCATTCAGCTCATCTTGCCCATTTGGTAGTAAGTAAATCCAAGGGGCTCATCTAGCTATGTTTTCAGAGAAGTGAGAGTGTGACTTCAGTAACATGGAATTTTAGCTTGTTCCATATTTCCTTTAAGCTTAAGAAAAAGACTTGCTTCTCGTTTTGGGTTTTAAATGCACTTCATCTCTGGTTCATGTTTTGCTGTTGATGTAAAAGTCTAAGGGGTTGTATCAGAATATATCTGGGTGTGGTTCTCTAGAGATTCTAGAGCGCCAATGTCTTTCTTGTAACATGGTGACCAAAATCATACGTAATATTCTAACTGAAGTTAGATTTCAGTGTAACATCCCTTAATCTCACCTCTTATACATTTAACTATATATACTAACATTGTTTGCTTTTGTTATTGGTCCCTCACATTTAAAATATGTAGATGTGTCAGCATTAACACCTAGCTCAGCACAGTCTCCATTTCTGTTTCTTTGTTCAAAGAACTTTAGCAGGCTACTTAAGCTAACTAAAATCATGTTTTATTATTTTCCTTGAAGGTGCAGAGTCAAGTTTTGTCTGGTTCTAGCTGTGCAAATCTTATAAACGTTCTAGTGACAAATCTGATCAATGAGTACCACAGTCTGGAGCCGGAACCTGCAAGCCAAAGAGCAGAGATCTGCAAAACGAGCAGTGCACTGAATGCGGTTTGTATTTTTGCGGTACTAGATAATAAAGGCAGTAAACTGTGGGATTGTCGTATCATAACCATTACCATTGTACTGTAATGTGACACGTACTTTTAGCCTGAAAGTTTTTTTTTCCTGTTGTGTATATGTATTTTTTTGTTTTTAGTGAGGTTTATTTTCTTGAATTCAGATAATCCTGTATTTTAAAAGCTGTGTAAAATGTTAGTGCCTGCTACATGTCAACGGGGGACTTTTTAAAATTGCACGATTCCTCTTCACAGGACCTGCGAGCCTTCATCCTGATGCTTTCGGTTCACACCCCAAAGCAGCTCGACACTGCCCTGCTGCCAGCGCTTCAGGATCTGCTCAGCAAGTGCAGAGCCTGCTTGCAGCAGAGAAACGCCCTGGAGCTGGAGGCGAAGGAGAGAAAATCGAAAGGTACACCTCAAGACATTTGAAATGTTTCGAGGTACAGCCTGCATTTTCACCAGTAATCCGCAGACTGGTCTGTGGCAGGAGTTAGCGCCGACTTTAACGCTGCCCTGTGGGTTTTTGCAGACGACGAGGGAGCGACTCCGGTGAAGAGGCGGCGTGTGAGCTGCGATGAGGACCTGGCCATCGAGAGCTGTGCGGGAGAGCTGAAGTCGGAGCCGAGGGAGGCGTTGACCCCGACCAGCACCTCCGACACGGAGACCAGGGACTCCTCAGTCATTGACCCAGGAACCGAGCAGGATCCTCCCACCCCTGAAAACAGCTCCCCGAAGGAGGAGAAGATGGAGTCCTCTTGCTCGGTGCCCGAGGACGCCCTGCTCTGCAGCAGGCCCCCAGAGGAGCAGGCGGAAGGCGAGAGTCAAGCGGAGGAATGTAAAGACTCGAAGGAAGAGCTTCAGGGCTCCAAGGCTTCCAGCGGCGCGGAAGAGGACGTCGAGTTTCCCTCTACGTCCGTTTTTGCAGGTTTGCATGACATTGCGGACCTGAGAGGGGGTGAGAATCAGAGTTTCCCTTTGCAGGACCCAGAGAGCAGTCTGCCAGCCAGCTGTGCCCAGTCCAGGGGACTGTTGAACTTCATGCAGCAGCATGACATTTTAGACACTTTGTGCAGGACCGTTGAGTCTACTATCAGTGTGGTCACAAAACTGTCTGGAAAAGGAAGTCGGTCCACGTCTTGACAGTATTTCTCGCATGTCTGCTTTTAAATTTTCTTTTTTTTAAATGCTGTTTGTATACTTCTCTTTTTCTGTTCACTTCTGGCTGTTTGATCAGTTGCTCTGTGCTTTAGTTTGTCAAGTGATCTTTTTTTGTGCTTGAATGGCAATAGATTCATATGCTTGAAGTATCTGAGGCTGGAAAGATGCAATGCCTCAGATCAATTGATAAGAAAAAAATTGCAGCTATAGCACATTTTCTCAAAGGGCAAAACATTTTTCATTTTTACTTATTTCAGAGTTCTTTGAAGTAATTCTTTGTTCAAGGTTGCTGTTAACGGGGGAAGGTTTACAGAATTTTAGTCTTCTCTCTTTTCTGTATGTAATTTAAATTTATTGCATTTTTACTGTGTATAATATGGTGTCCTCTGTGCCAGTTTTGTACTTTACTAAGGAGGCAGATTGCCTCATATTTCTGTGGTTATATCCAAAATAAGTTTACCTGTATATTAAAAAAAACCACAAGAAACTTGATTCTGTTAAGAATCCTTTCTAAATGTGGCCTGGCAGTATATATATAAATATATATGGTGCTTTATTTGACAGGATACCTGTGGATGAAATAAAGCACACTTGATGTAACAATTTGAGCTTTATTTTATTTACTGAAATACATTCCATATTATATTATGTCATAATTGCATTTCCTGTTTTCTATTTGACTTAATTTAGAATTATAATATGAATAAAACGTATAGTAATTATGAACCAAAAGAGAATACAACCTCTGACAGATTAGTTTTTCTGGTTTATTTGTAATATTTTTCACAAAGTTTTAGAATATAAGTACTTTGTGATTTTTGTATGATAGAAGCAGTGCAATGCATGTTCAATTTAATTTTAGGCTGGGACTATTTACCAGCTAGAATGCTAACAATTCTAAATCTGTCTGATGGGTCAACAGTTACATGAACCTTTTTCAGTTTACATAATTCTGAGGTTTAACCAGGAATATTATGTTCCCAGAATTATTTAGCATGTTCATATGTTAATGAAAAGTAAACAAAATGGTTGGATTCATTCTGTATTGTGCATCATTCAGATTACAATGAAATCATGGAAACAATCCAATTTGGCAAGCATCCATGACCCTCAACAAAATATATTTTATGTGACAATGACATTTCACTTCATACTCCTTGTTTTAGTTCAGATGGGCATGACAAGCAGTGCCTTGAGATAAATCTTTATTAAATAATTCCTGATTTTTAAAGATGTTTTAAATAGCCATACTCTGCAAATATCTATAACTTTCCAAAACAAGCCATCCAATTTGTATCAGTTGTGGTCTTTACAACAACATTTTTGGTGTAATATATTTACACCTCCACTAAATGTTAGATTTTAACTGAGCAAGGGACCTGTTGTGCTAAAAGCTTGATCTCCAGTTTATTAGTTCAAGAATAAGGTGAACATGCCTGTAGTCAAGTTTGACTTTTAATTTTGCTTGATTGGCACTTTACTGTAACTTGTTTTACTCACTGTGAAATAATGTAAAACATAACAGTTGATAATTGTAATAAAATTAAATGACAAATTTGATATTCGAACCTTGTTTTTTAACAAAACCTTTTCCTAAATTTTGTTCTTCACTTCACATCTCTCATTAAGTCAAATGTAACATTAAACTTAATTGCAGAAGCATAGTGTTATGTAATTTCAAATAAACTCAAATAAGGTTCTGGCACCAAGTTTTCCACATACCAGATGGTGCAAGACGACTTCAGACGTCAGACAAGTTTAACATTTTTCATAGACTGAACAAGTCCGGTCCTTTTACGGGAATAAGCGTAGTAGTAAAGTCTTTCCTTAGAAACTATACCAACCAATCAATGAAATGGCCATCTGTATACCATTTTCTTTATTCAACAAATGATCCTATTTTTAAGGTTTGGCAATTTGCTAGCATATACTAGAAAACAAGAATTAAGGTAGTAACACCTAAGAAATACAGGTACCGTATTGTGTACAATGAGTTGGTCATATGCTGGGTGGTTAGAGCCCCAATCTCTCTGCTCTTAGGCTTTATGTTCAATTCTGGACTGGAGTCCCTTCTGAGTAGTTTGCACATATTTGTGTGGGTTTTCTCAGGGCACTTTGCTTATCTCCCACCTTCCAAAGATGTGTTGGCGAGGTGAACTTGTGTCTTTGAGTTGTCCCTGTGTGTTCCCCGTGGTGGACAATCTGCCTTGCATGTTGTGCTTCTGGGCTAGGGTCTGTGTTGCAGTGACCCTTTCCCGATTCATGCGGCTATCTGAAAAAACATGAATACGGACTTACTGCCTTTTGTACAACACAGAAAGAGTGGGTAACGTTGTCTTCTCTGTTTTCTGCCAGGACAGGTTTGTAGCAGTTGAAATGTGCGATGAAATCGCTTTGTCCTCTCTAATGATTTTTTTTTTACTAGTGGCTCATGACTGCATGATAATTTTTTTAAAATGTAGATTTCTATTTGAATGTCACATAAAAGACTTGAGTATGACATTTAAGTCCTTAATATCGACAGGAAATATAGTCAGCGTTGGCCACACTGCTCTCTTTATTCAGTGGGCATTTCTGCACAGTGCAAGAGTAGCCGTTTCAAGGGGTCAAAGTAGGTCCTCTGCCAGCACAGCCGCGTGCTCTGCTCCTCAGCAGCAGGGATATTTTTGCACTCCACCTGCACCTGTGCTTGGCCAGACACATTGAGCAGTTTCACGGTCACCGAGGCATAATGTTCTGTGAAGCACAAAAAAAGGACGGTCATGAACATCAAGCTGAAGCATGCTATGCACAAACGCTGTCCTAGCATTGTCTCTGAACGCTGTGCGTGCCTAGAAATAGACTTATAAAAATATGCAAAAATAATCTGGTAGATTCTGCTTCATATGATTTCATAGCTGTGAGAGATCTGTTGATATTGTGACAAAGATTTCCCATTAAGAATTTAATTGTGAGAATAGATCATATGATCATAATAATAATTATAAAGTTACAGTTATTCAGATTTATTGTGAGCAAGGATTTTTATGTTGATACACATGATTGGATATGCCTACTTTGAACAGCTGATTGTGCCATAAAGTTCTTTGAGCACTTTAAATGTCTTTTTTTTTAGTTTTCTGTTAAGGGCACTGATTTTTATTAATTCTCTTTGCTTAAAATGGCTTTAAAAATTTTGAAGTGCCTGTTTTCAACAAAATGCCAGAAGGCAGAACAAAAGATGGACCTTCTGTTTCTCAAAAATACTGCATCAACATACCAGCAGTCCAGTTCTGACATCGCCATCTCATATCGATTTGCTCATTTTCTTTCTGAAAAACAGGCCAGAAAGGTTGATTAGCAGTGCTATCAGCTCGGAATACAGTAGTTGTGGCTGAAGCCAGACCTTGTACTCACCAGCTCCAGGAACTCTCCTGTAACTTCCCCATTGTAGAGACTGAACTTTCCTCCTTTTTGAGCTTCAGCGACTGACTCTGCACCCGAGAACTTTCTCAACTCCTGCAAACAACAATTGGTAAGAATTCAGAACAATCAGAGCACACCGACAAATACGGACTTTCTCACATTTGCACATTACGAGGAATTATTTTTCTCACTAGAATTGAACATACAGCCACAGTAGCCTTTTTGCTTTCATTACAGTCTTTGAGATGATTTTATTTTGGAGTGGGATCTAAATATTACTTGGCAAAATTTTCAATACCAGGAGTTTATAACACTACATGTAACTGATGATATGGAAATGCTGGTGATGATTGTTTTTTACATTTTCAAAACAAGAACCTTCCTTTGCATAACCGTGCTCTTACCTCTTGTGATGTGAAAGCCTTGTACAGCTCTGCTGCAGATGAGACAAACATGTCCTTGAGGATCAGCTTGCATGTTGGGATCCTCACGCCTACAGTATCCACAACCGTGTGTCCACACAAACCCTAGTGAGAAAAGACACATATCCTGAATTGCACAACGGCACAATCTATGCATCAAAAGATAGGGAAGCCAAATAATCAAACTTGTGAACAAAGGCTGGTCCTGGTGGACTTTGCTTTAGAAGGGGCCAGCTAAAGAGAAGCACCATACGTACATTGGTTTATCATTTTTAACATAAAATCTACAAACTAATTATGCTTGAAATCTGTGAGGAAATGTAAACTGTATACTATGATCAGTGACCAGAAGGCACTGAAAAACCGATTCAAGAACTACTTTGCCAGATTTGTTCTTCACACGTATCTATATTGGAATATTATTTACAAATTAAATACGCTCACCTGTTTAGCAAACTCGCTTGTTTTCTTCATCGACTGTGTTGAAAGCACCATGCCCTGAGTGAACTCTGAAAAGAACCGTAAAAAACACAAAATACACAATAAGATATTTCTTCAAACTCCTTCCATGTCAGTGTTCATTAGAATGTCAAAACAGTCATTTCAGGTGCAGTACCTGTGCGTAATGAATGCAGGTAACAAGCCAGGGCTTTCCTAATCTTCTGGACTCCTTTTGTTTTCATGAGGTCTTTTAGTGTGTCTCCTTCCCCCTTCTTCCTACAGATGCTTATCTGGAATGATAGAGAGGAAAATATGGATGTGAAACCCCAGCACAGAGAGGGAAACTTCAGGTGCCTCCTGTTAAGATGCTTACAGAATTTTATGCAAACTTACCTCTATGTCTTCAATGTCGTTTTCTTCTGAAAGGTTGGGGATTGCAATAGATCCCCTATGTTTATCCCCAGTTCCTTTTAATATACCTAAAACATGAGATGTACTTCATCACAACCAGGGCCTATGTCAAGGCAGCCAAAATGTGTATACAATATATTTGCTTTTATTGAAAAGCTTTCAAATCATAAATACCGTCTGGAGCAGCTGTTTTCTTGTGTCTTTGTCCTGTGTTCCAACTTGACTTGATTGTTCTGATTAGGAAGTGTATTTTCAGTCTTAGACATCTTTATATGCAGAGTTTGCATGTTGAAAGAAGTCTACCTACACATTAAGATTATTAAATGAAAGAGTTCTACATTATCAATGAAGAAAAAGACTCAAGTAAGCAGACTGATTAGCAATAACAATATTTCTCCTTTCCAGGTAAAATGAACCTTCTCACTCTCTCAAGATAGTGCTGTTTTAAATCATTTGGATCCAATCTTATGGTCAATTTTATGTTACTGCAAGCTGACTAATGTATCCTTTTGGGAACCATAATAAAGACTGTGATATAAATTAATTCATGAACTGGGTACCAGATAGACACTGAAATGTTTGCTCTTGAAATGATATGTTCTCAGCTTACCTTTCCAGGTCAGCTTCAGGTCCCACTCGTAAAAAATAATGAGTCTTCCTTTCCTGTTGTTACAGGATGCCTCTCCCTCTGCTTTTTTCAGGTCCGTTATCTGACAGTTGCCCTCTTCGCTGTCCACAGTAATGCCCACCAGCAGCTCCTTTAGCTTCTGCTTTGACCACTGACTTGCATCCCGTTCAGTCCTGAAACCCACAAAAATCAGGCAAAGTGCACTTTATTTTCTACAACATTTCTACTTCGTGCCAGAATGAACATGAGCCAGGTCAGTATCTTTTTACCCGAGAGTCACGTGGTTAGAAAGGGTAAAAGACAAACACCGTTATGCTTTGCTAACCCTGTAGAGAATTTCCAACCGCTGGGGTATTGCAGGGTATAGAAGGGGGTAGGTACAGGTAATGCAACATTGTGCTGCTACCTTGCCGCTCTTTGGTCTTGGGTACTATACCTGGCTGAGGCACCTTCTGTGTGGAGCATGCATGTTGTCTTCATATTTACATGGGTTTCCTCCAAACGCTCACAGACTAGCTGGTTAGCTCTAGTGGGCTTTCCAGCACTGTCCCCTTTCTCTAAACCTGTAAACTGATAAACTGGTGTCCCATCCAGAGACAGAGCCGTCCTGAACTCTCTGGCCTGCCTCGCCCTGTGCTCCTGAGAGTCCTCTGGACAGCCGTTACCCTGCCCTTTCCGATAGCGCACGGATGGGTGTAGATGTCTCTAGAAAGCACATCCCTTACAAGAGTAGCTTCATCTCATACTGCCTTCCCGTAAAAATATCACTCTTATTAAAGATGGCAAAAAAATCTTTTTAAGTTTTAAATTCTCTCTTAAGACCGATCAGGTGTCTTATATGTGTATTGGATATGTAGCGCTGTATGTGTGTCACAATTGCAAACGAATCAAGTTCAAGTTCAAGTTTGTCATTATACTCATATACAGGTATATGGTATAACGAAATGCTATTTAGCTAGCTCTCGGACGATAAGTAGTACAAAGAAAAAGCAACAACAACAACAACAACAATACAATTGTATAACAAAAGAAAGACAGAGACAACAGGCAGTGTGCAAAAACAACAACAGGCAATGTGCAAAACAACAAAAAGGTAACAGGTAATGTGCAAAAACAACATCAGATGTGCAAAAACATGCATCAACAGAATGAAATAAAGGGATAGAAATTATTTGTTTGAAATGTTTGAAAGCCAGGGAAGTGGTACGTTGCTTTCTCTCCCTGTCCAGGCACTGCGGTAAGACCTCTTGCAGCGCAGCCTTTGCGTTCTTCTGGTATTGTAGTTCTGTGCGTTATATATAATATATACCTGCATGTAACACTGCCTCCCTGCTGCGTGAGCACGCTTCGCTTCGAGTCAAACCTGGGGCTGTTCATCGTTAGCCGACTCTCCAATATAGAGTCTAACCTATGGCAGTTCTCCCGAAATGTTAGTAAATGGCCATTTACGTAACCCCTTTGTAAAATTAAGCCTCTCAAAAACACTAAAACGAAATGAGACTCTTAATAACAATGACAACCGAAAGCTGAAGATAAACCCCAGCCCACTCACCAGTGCCAGTTATTCACGTTTGTAGCATCGGCTCTTTCCTCCACAATCCAACGCGGATCCCCTTGTCCCCACTTGGCCATTATAAATACTTCCTTTTATTTACAAAAGGTTTCAAATAAATAAGAAACAGAAACGTTCGAAAGCGTATCAGCTGTTTTGCAAACAATAAAGTGGAATGTAGCCTTGTAAGAGAAGATATCCCCTTCACGACTCTGGCAGTGTTATCAATGCAATGTAATGTAATGGAGGTTAATGTTGCTGTGTGACGTAACAATACTGCGGAGAAATTTCCAGAGGCATCTGCTTCACGGAACATTCTGCCAGGAGGTGTCTCGTCATAGGGACAGGCGTAGTGTAGATACGTAATAATCCTGTTACGTATTCCCTCCTTATTGCATCAAATTGTTTTTTTTAACGCGACACGGCAATTATATCTTATCATAGAGTATCAGACTTACTTAACAATTTAATTATTAACCGCGTATTTGAATCCTTTAAAACCCAACAAAAACAGAAGAAAGATGCTTTGTTTATACAGTATGCAGTCGTGCTCGGAGGGTTTTTGTAGCTTGTACAAGTGTGGTCTCCACAATCCCCCCCCAAAAAATAATGCAGCTTTGTAATCAGTCCAGAAAAAGACTGAGGATATATATTCTAAGGCCTAACTGCATTGTTCTACCCTGACTGGCTGAAAGAATTTAACCTTTTTAGACTTAAACTGGGAAGAGTATATCACCCTGCAACTCAAAACTGACAGCAGGTGTGAGCTTGGTCAGTACCTGGTTGGAGACCTCCTGGGAAAAACTAAGGTTTAGTGGTGTTAGTAGGGTCAGCTGGGGTCTCACCCTGCAGTCTGTGGTGGTGCTAATGCCCCAGTATAGTGATGGGGACACTATACTGTAAAAAGGCACTGTCCTTTGGAAGAGACGTAAAACCGAGGTCCTGACTCTCTGTGGTCATTAAAAATCCCAGGGTGTTTCTCGAAAAGAGTAGGGTGTTACCCCGGCATCCTGGCCAAAGTTGCCATTGGCCCTTAACGATCATGGCCTTCTAATAATCTCCATCTATGAACTGGCTTCATTACTCTGCTCTCCTCCCCACTGATAGCTGGTGTGTGGTGAGCGTCTGCCGTCATGTCATCCAGGTGGATGCTGCACATTGGTGGTGGTGGAGGGGAGTCCCCATTACCTGTAAAGCGCTTTGAGTGGAGTGTCCAGAAAATCGCTATATAAGTGTAAGCAATTATTATTATTATTATTTTAGAGACCATAACAATTAAAACAGTTGCAAAATGTTCATGAAAGGAAAAGTTATTTTAATTGTAATAAATAAGTTAGAATGATATATTTTAAAATACAATGAACTGTTCCATTCAATTTTAAGTGATAAGCAACACATTTTATTCATATCTGTTATTACTGATGACAAATCTCATATTTTGACATATTCTAATCCATAAATAATTAAATATATCGTTGAATTAATTATATATCACAATCAGAAAGCATTTTAATTGCCTGAAAAATGCCATGTGTATGAAAATATCAAAAAGTCTCAGTAAGTCTTTTTAAGGTAACTTTATATTTTTGATATATCACTCAAAAAATTGGAAATAATGGAACCTTCTGTCTTAGACACACTGAATGTTAGTATTAACCACAAAGAAGAAGTAGTGACTGCATGAATGAATTCTTCAGAGAGCAGAGTTGCTGGTATTCTCATTGTCCTCACTATCTGTGCCTGTCCTTCTCTCTGTTCAATCATCATTTTCCATGTCTTCATTGGAGATCATTTTGAGGCTGATGTAATCCTTCTTTGACTCTTTGTCCTAAAAAGGTTAATGTTATACAGTTATGAATACTGCATTAAGAAAGCACAGAGAATGTGCACAATCATTTAGAATAAATATTGACAGTCAAATTAGTAGCACTGCTGTAGTGCGGACGTGTGCAATGCAGAAATGAAAGTCACTTTTCCTTACTGCGCTAAGATTAGGCACTGAAATAATGGATCATCAGCTCTACAATATTGTTTTGCAAGAGGTTCTTACAAGAGGTTTTTTGTTTGCGTCTTCAAGTAGTGATCTGAGCTAGTGTGTTTTAAGAATCAAATTTATGATTTTAAAATTAAGATTTAAAATTCAAATAATATTTTGCACAATTTGTCAATTAAAATGATATAAACTGATATAATATGAAATTGCACTCTCCTACCTGTTTCACACATTACATTTCCTCTTCTGTGTTTTTCCTATTACAAAATAAAAAAAAACAGCTTAAGTTCAATGAACCTTTGTGAACTGTTAAATGTTAAAAATGTATCAGACTGTCATGTCAGAACAATGACATATAATGACAAATATAGTTTCTAAAGACCACAGCTATATTTCCCTTGCAAGTGAACAGTAATTGTTTAATACAGTAATTACTACAATGGGAGTACTCACATGTTTTCTTGATTTCCTGTTTGTTGAAGCACATTGGGGTAAGAGATGCCAAAACTAAGGGTATCCTTATATGGATCAGATTCCTTTTTTAATTTTCTGTTCCTGGAAGTAAATGAAAAACAATACCAACTCTTCTATTTCTCTGTAGATTTTATACTCAACATGCAATGTCAAACTCTGCTTTGGTGTTTACCAGAATTTAGAGAATTAGTGCAACATCAACAGTGCCACCCTGACATTAAGAATATATGAAAACTTTATATTCAAAATACATGTTGTGTGCCCTGTGTTGTAATTATCAGTGCTGAATTATATCCTGAAGGAATGAGATCCATGTTTAAATGTCTATGTGTCCAAGTGAAAAGCAGCAAAATGATAAAATACTGTGCACCAAAAGTATCTTTCAACAATAACAATACAATTTATCATTTTGAATTCATGATTTTACTTAGCCTTATTTTTAAAACTGTTGTATTTTTTATCTATCTATAAATCAACTTCTGACAGCTGCCAAAATTAACAAGTGCATTGCTTGTGTTAGGCCATCTAGATCATGAACATTTATTACAAAGAGCAAGGAAACTTCAGCAGAACCTTGCTTCCTTTTTTTCACCACTTCTGAATACAAAAGCTCAGTGCATCCCTACAATTTAAATGCAAGAATATTCCATGACATACTATGTCAATAACTTTGTGATTATTTAAGTTTCTAAAGGTTACCTTAGTAAGGTTACAACCAGAAATGCAACAAAGCCGCTTATAGTCAGAGCCAAAAGCACACTCAGAACAATGACTGATGTTTGGTCAGATGATAAAGCAAAATCTTCAAATTGGTCTTTCACTGTATGAGCTACGTCTTCACCAAACACCACTTCTAAGTCTGCTTGGATACTGTCCTCTGAGCTTTCCAATTTGCTGGAACAACAAAAAAAACAAATTTGGTTAGAAATGTTATATTGTTATGTATTATAAGTGGCTAAAGCATTTACCAGAAGAAACGTTTGAAAAATGTAGCAAAAGGAATTAAAAGATTTTCAGGAAATTTCACTTTCACATCCAATCTCAGTTTATGAACACATTTACTTTTTTGACAGTCAGCCCTCTAAATCCTTTAACTGTGAAGAATTTGTAAACTGTTTAGAAGTATTCTGCTGTACTGAGTATTGTTAACTTCAATGCTTGAACTATCTCTTAATCTTATCTTATCTACTGGACAACGTATTTGAGGCTCATAGTTACAGTATGTGCAAACTTTAATTGTTCCCAGTGTTAGGGAAAATGTCAGGAGCTAATATAATCAGCCATGAAAAGACTAGAAAAAATAGAAAAGTATATGAAATATGAGAGAAAAAAGGAAGAAACTTGCCTTTTCACCTCCTCTGAAGGCATTATTTTGTCATTGTCAGTGGCTAGGAAAGTAAAGAAGGTCTCCTCACTGCTTTTTGCCAATCTCATTTTCGAACTGATGCCATTTATACTGATTACGTGTACATCCCATCCTAACGCCTTTTCAAGGGCCCTAAGTGAGGATGACAAAACAAGAAAGAATGTTTAAAAAAATGTCTGCTTAAATTAGAAATAGAAAATAGAGCAAACATTCCACAAATAAATGAACCATTTGTTATATAGTCACGGCCATTTCTCTTACTTTTTCACTTCATATTTCTTCTTTTCCACGCTGTTGACAGCTTGATTGATGGAAATAACCACAACATCATCGCTTGAGCTGCTAACCAGAGTTACCTGAAAAGATCGCAAGAGTTAACTACATGTTTGACTCCAGGTATTTTCAGTTTATTTTTAATCACACATACAGTACACCTCGGAAAAGATTTACAGACAGGCATGTGAGCATTTCCTATATTGTACGATATCTCTTTGATTTAAAGGATTGCTCAAAACATTCATAAGCATAAGCAGGTGAAGCATGAAGAAAGCCAGTCTCAAAACATTCTGCAATTGAAGAGGTTTCAGGTTAGAGGTGAACCAAATGTTTCAGCTGACAGTTTTTGCTTTAGTTTATTGTTTCAATTTAGTGTGAAACTTGGGTCAGAGTTTCTTTGCACATGGCCACACAGCTCTCCATTGCTGTAAGTAAAGCAAGTAAAATTCTTACTTTTACAGTTGTCACAGCTGCCAGCCCCTTGCCATTTTGGTCTTTGGCCTGCACTTTGAAAGCAGACTCTCCAGTTTTGCCCTCTACAGAGACCACATAAATCTCCCCCGTTGATCCATCAACGTCAAACTCCTGACTTTGACTGTCTGTCAGACTGTATTCTAGAAGTCCATTGACTCCACTGTCTTGATCAAAAGCCTGTAACAAGACACGATTGACATCATTTACCATTTTCAGGTTGAAAACTAAACTGCTCTTGATTTCAACTGCAGAAGCATATGAACAGACATGAAGGTGGGTCAGGCTGCCAATAAACTGGCAAAGGTTAAACAGTAAGATTACAGAATTAAAAAAAAATAAAAATATTAAAGATAAATATTTTGTATGCTGTGGTGGTTTTGCCCCTGAACGTTTTACTTGATAAATCTGCTACTATTTCTCCAGTTATCTCATGCTTAAACTGTGTATTTTAATTTATTTTCCATGGGGTTGTATCAGAAGCTCTCTTTCTTTGCAATGTTTTTTCCCTTATTTCACTTGCTTTGCTAGATTTGAATGTGTATTCTATGAGTCTCCCAGGGGGTCCTTGGTCATGGCCTTGTTCAAGCACTGGTCTCAGTCCTCTGCACTTACCCTCACTTGTACCACTGGTGACTTGTATGGTGCTATGTTGAAGATGCTTGCAGAGTAGCTCTCCTGGCTGAATTTAGGAACCTCATTCACATCTTTAACCAAAACGGTCAGTCTTGCAATATTTTTACCATCTTAAAATGAAACACAATTTAGACACAAAGCATTAGAGACGCACATTGTGCTGCGACACAAAAGATCTGCTTGCAGCTGCACTGTTCAATAAACTCCTTAATAATAAGTTAAGGTTCATCAATTGGGAAACGATGTGCAGTAGCTCCTTTAGCCCATTTTAGTATATTGTTCTTTCCATTTCATTTTCTGGTGATATTTTTTTTAAAATCCAGCCCATTTCACAAAGCGGAAACTGGGTTCCACCTGTCAGTTAGGCCCATGTTAGGACTCCATGTGTCCAATGTGAAGTTCACCTGCAATCTCAGTATAAAATAATAAGAGATAATTACCTCGCACAGCATGAGAGAGAGGACCTATGGCTTCCACAGTAATGAAGTACTTTGAAAAGTTCTCAAAGTCCAGATTGACACTGGTATACAGTGCCCCAGTGTTTGGATTCAACTGGAAATGATCTGTGGGAAGGAGACACTGTTTCAGAATCACTGTGTACCAACAATAAAATATAGTAAAATTGCTGCAATATTTATTACACACTTACCAAGCTCATTTCCACTTCTGATTGTGTAAGTAACATGAACATTGGAGGTATTCAGCACAGAAAACGTGTACACTAGGAACTCAGTTCCTGTGTTTTCTTCAACATCAACACTGTATGCGACACAAAAGCCTATATTAAAATGCATGATATATTTTCCCAGAAAAAAGCCTAAATGTTACTTCCAATGATTGATTCTTAGCAGCATGTGAATCATGAAACCTCAAGGGACAGAAAAACCCAATTGTTTTTTTTTTAAAAAACATTTCCATCACTCTCTGTAGATCTGCCAAATGTTCATGAAAGACACTACAGTACCTGATCTCAGACTGGTTGAACTGGGGCTGAAATGGGCTGTTGTCAATGACTGCCACAAACACACGGGCAGTGCTGTTCCTTGGAGGATCTCCGCGGTCTCTGGCTTCCACAGAGAGCTCGTAGATGCCAGGGTGAGGCAGACTCCTTATTGTCATGATGGTACCTTTGAGCATGTCCTCTATTATAAAATACTTACTTTCTGGCTCATGATCAAGCAAGTAATACTCTACCACAGCATTGTTTCCCTGGGGAAGGAATTTCACGTCAGAAGTTATGCAGACAGCCTGAAGCTCTTATCCTTCAGCTGACATATTGATAAAAGAAACATGTTAATCCTATATTATTTCTGTAAATGTGCCCATCCTGTCCTTGCAGCTAGTTTTCTGGTGAATGTCTGTGTTTGTGTTGGGGACAAGACAAGCTCCCTGACGCAGGCAGATCAATAGTGTGAAACCTAGAGCCCCAACAATCTACAGTATGACGATACTGACCCATGTAACAAAATCACTATACTTTAGATCTGTTACATGTTACTTTGACCAAATAAAAATCTTCTAGGCTGTCCCAATAATAAATATTCATGTGCTCTATTATTATTAATATTCAACAATATTAAGATTAATTAAAAATAATTGGTTATTCATGTACTTAACAGGGTTCCCTACAAGATCAACTGGCCTATTTAAACAACTGTTTGGTGGAGCCACGAAATTTGATTAACATGGAAATGGGATCACAGGCAACACATTCTTTTTGACAAGGAAGTGCACAGTAGAAAGTGACTCTTTGACAGCTGTGGTGCTGATTTACAGCACATCGCTACTAAGCTTCATAAAAAAAGGTCATAGAGGTGGCTCATCAGGCTTGTTTGGTTGCATGTAGCCAATTCAATCAAATATTTCTGTTCAGCCATTTCTTGAAAGAAATCAGGATATCAACTTTGCCAACTTGCCTGAGGAGCTTGTTTCAGGCTCTTATACTGTAGGTCTTCCATCATGCTCCACAGCCACACTTTGATACAGCCAGTACTACAATAGTTATACAATCCTGCTGAATTAAATTGAGGAGACAGTTGCTGCCAAATTCTGCAATGCAGAATTGGATTGGAAGGGCTATAAATTAAGTTGCTTAGCTTTCGGATTAAACTGCTTTGTTGCACCCTAGCTATGCTCATGCTTTCTGGTGTCTCTCATTGACACAATCTCCTATTTGTTTCAGATTTCATTGCACCACAATGCCTGGCTTTTACAATAAAGTGGTTTGAATAGGCCAACCAAGTTCATAAGCATCTTACGTGTACTGTATATATATATATTTAAAAAAACAGAAATGTAAGAGCTATTGCTAAAAGATATACTGTACAGTAAAATGATTTGAGAAACGTTAAAAGACTTAAAATGTGCTCTTGCTTTGCTCTTGCTGCTTATTGGCACTTTACCGTATCTTGGTCAGTAGCAGCAACTGAAGTGACCAGTGTCCCTGCAGGAGATGTCAGGTTCACCCTGGCAGTGTAATTGTTTTTCGTGAACAACGGAGGATTGTCATTCTCATCCAGCACTGAAATTCTGACCTCTGTTTTAGTCTGCAAATTAAGAGAACCATTTGTTATACAGACGCAAGGGTGTGCTCTGCCTGTTGAAGCTTCAATTTAAGTGGGAAAGAGTGGACAACAGAATACATTCTACTAATTTCCACAAACACATGTCCAACAAATGTCTTCCTGCTGATGTGACTCTATTTCTGCGTTTTACAGTATGGTTTTTGAAGTTTACCTCATAAAAGGGAGCTGTCTTATTGTTTGTTGCAGTCACTGTTATGATGATTTCTGTTTTGTCCTCATAGTCTGGAGAACGTTTCACTGTAATGTTCCCATAGTCATCAACAGAAAAATCCTCTCCACCCTCTGCAAACACAAATACCTTTATTTCAGAGGTCTATTAATATGAACAATGTTCAAATGAAATCACTTGAATAATGTGTAAGTCACTCCAGTTTCTGAGAAAACACAATCAGCGTGGATTTTATGAAAGTTTATTATTAATGAACGGGAGCACTTATGCAGCTGAGCATTTTTTATAAATCTGGGTAAAATATTGTAATAATATTATAATGTTATAACATTATAACACTTGATATCAGATGGATTTGAGCTTACTGATCTCTTCGTGAAGCTAAGGAAAATTGTGACCAACTGCACAAGCTGAATGCTCATTAAGACCTCTGGCTGTGCCTAATCAAATCCCAAACTGTCTTCTTTTGCTAGACTGATGCTATCATTATTTCCATTACTTGTGGAACAGTCACATTGTATAGCATTCGGTACTGATTTTTCATTCCAAAAGTTTAATTGCTTGTATTACCTTGTATAAACAAAGCACCTTGTGTTTGTATAAAATATAAGGTATTTTCATTGCTGCAATAAAAGCGGAGAGCAAAGGTTGCAGATAGTTTAAAATTGTGAAACCCTGTCAGGGGAGATCATAAAATACACATTTTCCTTCTACATCTAGAATTCATTGACTAAATTGCTGGGTCCATTGTGTACAGGCAGACTTTAATAAATCTAAATGATGACTGGTTTACAAGTGGGTGTAAAGACCAGTGTGATGTGTCAAGTGTTGTACAGCACAAACCCATATGAAGAAAGCAATGTCAATAAGCTGCATCTCGATTTGATTAGGTCATTTATAATCACAAGCACCCTTTTTTCACAGTTTTAGGACTGTAAGAACAAACCACACAGCCTGATGGAAAGTCCTCTTTACCTGTGATGTTATATGCAATGAAGGCGTTGTCCCCTGTGTCTTTGTCGGTGGCTCTAACCCTCCCAATGTAAATCCCTGCTTTGGTATTTTCTCTCACAGTCATGAGCGGCACAGAGTCAAACACAGGGGGATTGTCATTGATGTCAGTGATAGAGATGAACACAGTGCAGTATCCTCGCTTTTTCTCTGGAATGCCATTGTCTTCTGCATAGACAACAATCTAGACGAAGAACAGATTACTGTACAGTACACCAGTGTGTTTTCAGTACCTAATTCAGGTATTATTAGATCATTCAATGGGTCAGAAAGTCAGAATTCACTGACCTCCTATGGAACGAAGATGCATCACAAAGATAGTTTACTAGCTTAAATTGCTTACGCTGTACTCCCTGTTATTAGCAAAAAGAGATCTCCTTAAGGGATTTGTTCTCACTGAATGATTGCAGTGTTTTTAACTTAGCAAGGCAATCCCCAAGGTGATTTATGTAAAAAAAATGGAAAGGTTTTGATTCCAAAAAGAATACAGTACCTGTCTGCATATCTTTTTCTCTGGAAAGTGAGAATGCCTACCTGATATTGAGCAGGGTCGCTCTCAAAGTCAAAAGACATTTTAGTATGAAGAGCTCCGGTGAGGGCATCTATCCTGAAAGAGTCTTCATCGCCACTGAGAATAGCGTACCGCAGCTCCCCATTCTGACCGCTGTCTTCGTCAGTGGCATTCAGCCTGAGAATCTGGAGTGATGCGTTCTCATTCTGCGGAGACACAACACCACATCAAAACCGCACACTAAAGCAGTATTTGTTCCAACTATTTACAGTATAAGGCTTAAATACAATTCACATGGGTCATCATTAAACAATACGACCATATTTAGATCCTATTTTTATATCTATTAAGGAACCAAAGCATAAAGTTCTCCTTCCTCATCCAAATCCTAACATGTACTTTAAGAATTAAAATCTTTGGTTCTGATGTCCATTTTCTTTAGCACTTTTCATGTTAAATCTGGGTGACTTAGCCACATATGCCATGGACCAGTCACGATTCCATGGAGTTAAATAATAGTACTGTACAGGTAAATTGCTGTACAGCAGAAGGGACAGCATAAAGTATTCACTAGTGGCCAATTGGACTAGTGATATGCTGTTTACTGACAGCCTTACCTCTTTCACGAACACTGTGACAGAAGAATTGGGGAAAACTGGAGGAAAGTCATTTTCATCCACCACAGTTATGTTAACTTTCGCCTCACCGTAGACCAAAGACTGGTTAGAGTCTGTAGCTCTAATAATCAGTATGGATGGGAAATGAGACACGTCAAGGGCTTGCTTTGTCTTGATTACACCACTGGAAGTGTCCATAGTGAAGTAGTCTAAACAGAAGCACAGAGAGAGGCTAGTGAGTGACTCGGTACACTTTACAGTTGAGACTAAATTGAAAAAGATAGCAAGTCCTAGTGATGATTACCATTGTCATCGCCATACTGAATGCTGTACACCACTGTGGAAGTGTAGAACACATGTGCTTGCATGACTACTGTGTCAGGCTGGGTTTTCTCACTCAAAGGCTGGGGGCTATACAGCTCTGCAGAGAAAACTGGCATCTTAAGGTCTCTTGGTATTATCATTACAGTTACCTGGAAAAGATGTAGCACAAATAAAACAAAACAGTATTTTTTGCTGTCTAAGTACAATGAAGCACAGATACAACTTGATATCACTTCACAAAGGATGAGCTATGCCCAAACCCAGATTTTAGTAGATGCAAAATACTGTAAAACTAGTTTTCAATAAAGTGATCAAGATAGTTTAAAATGTAGACAGCACTGCACTGAGATTTTCTAATTTCCATTGCTGAATAGTTGCTAGCTCCTATGTGTTTAGCCAAACTCTTTTTCAGCTGACTGTATTAACATTTACTTCAGTATTTTCACTGTACTGTCTAGACCCTTGGGTAGTATAATAACCTAATTATTTTCAAACAGAAATATACTTTCACACTATAAACAAAAAATAACATTCTATAATAGTTCAGATAAGGATTCGCTTATTGTTTTATTGTCAATTGTGTTATCTATAGAAATACTTATGTAACCTGCTGGTGCTTATGTAAGAACAGTTACAAATGAGAAGAGCCATTTGGCCCATTTTCTAGTAACTACAGTAATTGATCCAAGGATCTCATCCAGCTGTTTCTTGAAAAAGTCAAGGTACTGTATCTTCTTTGACAATATGGCTGAGCAGTTTGTCCTAGATTCCCACCTCCTTGTGTGTAAAGAAGTGCTTCTGTTCTCAGTTTAAAAATGCACTTCCACCTAATTTCCACTGCTGTCTTGTGGTTTGTCTTTCATGGGTGAGCTAAAGTGGATGTGGTTTACCTTTGCAGTGGAAGAGAGCTGTGGAGTTCCATAGTCTGTGGCCATGACAGTCAGTGAATACTGCTTTACTACAGAGGTTGGAGTCAGGTCTTTTGTCAGAGTGAGTTTCCCAGTTGTGGAGGAAAGACTAAACAGGCCTTCACCATTACCCTCTTGAGGAAATGGAAGAAAAGCACAATTGTAAAAAGGGTGCACCTAACACAAACACATTTACTGTATGCAACCATTAAAAAACCTGGCTTAGATAATAACTTTCCAAGAGCTTGTGATTCTTTTTCCACACAGAATGAGGTGAAGAGACACAACGTTTTTTTCCTCTTTCAAATAGTTAAAAAATACTGCAAGGAATATGTTTTTCATTGTTTGATACTGATGTCTTTTTTACATTGACATGTCCTAAACAGTTTGACTGGTACAATATAGGCTTCCACAATCAATGATATAATGTTTTGAATTATAATCGTAAAAGTGTTGACTGGTTTGTAGTGTTGTTTCTGCATTAGTCCTTTTACAATGACATACAAGATTAAGAACAGCTATATTTATCAATACAGTACCCTCTTATAACTACCTGTTATATTGTAGTAAATCCCAGCATCATTTTCCTTGTGCCCATGTGTTGTGTTAATGTCTAAAACCAGTTGGCCAGCAGTACTGTTATCTCTCAAGAACACACTGTAAGAAGGATCATCAAAGACAGGGCCTTCTTCATTGATATCTTCTACTTTCACTGCAAAAGACAGTTTATTCATTCATTATTCAAAAAATGTATTTTCCTTTATAAAGTCACAATTAGCTTTCACATGTATAATTATCCAGCTCTGAAACAGTTCTCACATCTAGCTACACATAATAACATGCAATCAGCTAACACCATCTTAAAAGAGTGTGGCTTGCCATTATAGACACACTTACTGTAGGCAGGTTTTTAGAAATAGCAAACAGGAAATGCTACAATATGTGGTGGTAACCTTTTTCACTACAATCCTCAAAAGTCTCACTTCTAACAGATTGTTTTGACTAAAGCTTTTCAGAAAATAAGACTGTTTAACCAAGACCTGTACTGGATAAGGAGCTTGTAAGACAGACGAATAATACTAGTTAACAGAACCCACTGAAAATAATGTTTTGATACCATTTTTTGCATGCACAGGTTGAGCTCTCTTAATGCTTTATTATTGCTTTTCAAATGTATTTTTAACTGCTAACACAAATGTACATAAACTGTAAGTAATATTTCTGTATAAACGGTATATTACCAATGTTCTCTGTTTGCCTCTATTTAAAGTTCAGTGCCATTACAGGCCTATTTTATATGGCACCTCAGAGTATTATATGCATTACCTGTAACAATAGCTGTGTCCTCCAGGTCTGTTCCAGGGTTGTAGGCTCTTACTGTAAATGTGTACTGCGGTCCCTTTTCATAATCCAGAGGATGAACAATTCCTATTCTCCCAGTTAGCTCTCCAATGTAGAAGGGGTAGACTGAGGTTTCCAGAATTGCATAGTTTATGATGGCATTGTAGCCTATATCATCGTCTGTAGCAAACACAGTCAAGAGCTGCCAGGGCAAAAAAAAAAGAAAAAACTATTGTACAAATCACATCATATGTCAAATGTTTATCTTTGGGTTTCTTTAGAGATGAAGGCTGATGTTCATGGTTCTATACAGGAAAACTGGTAAGGGCCATAATTGTATAAAGCAAGGAAGAACACACAAAAACAATTTTTCAATAGGTACTAAATAATAGTCCTACAGTAAATGTGTCACAGAGGTGTATAGCAGGCTGGGAAAGGAGAACGTACAACACCAGGTAGCTCGTTTTCTTTAACGGTGACTTCATATGCCGTCTGATTGAAGACTGGGGCGTGATCATTGACATCCTCAACAGCGATATTGACAGTCAAAGAGGAAGACAGAGGAGGAGTACCAGCATCACGAGCCTGTGGGGGGGATAAAGAGTCCTTGATAAACCAGGAGAACAGTAGTACTGTACATCCATCTGTCTGTCTACATGCTTTTTCAGTGTGGTAATCTCGTTGTCTATGAAATACCTTTAAGAAGAGAAATTAACTAATGTTAGAAATGGGTTAGAAATCTGATACCAGATTGGTTGAACTCTGTCTTCTGTCAAAAACAGCCAGTGAAATGTGTGTTTCAGAATTTAGTGAGGTAAGTATGATTATGGCACACATGAGGGCTACTCACCATGATAGTGAGTAGATATGTGGCCTCAGTTTCTCTGTCTAGGGGTTGGGTAATCCTCAGTCTGCCTGTGGAGCTGTTCACCCTAAAGGTCCCATTAAAGTCCCCCAGTAAAGAATAAGAGAGTCTGCCATTATCCCCAATGTCCAGGTCTGTGGCAGTGAAGTAGCCAGCCTCTATACTTTCTTGGCCTTCTGTAGCTGACAGATGAGTCTGAATAAAAGTTGAAAACTCAGGAGCATTGTCGTTTACATCCTTCACCTGGATTGTAACCTGGAATCCAAAGGTAGAACAGTTAAATAAAATAGATCACAATATAATAAGAATAATTTATTATATAAAATTGATTTATATATAATATTTTTTGAGTGACCAATAAAAATCCCAAGCAAAAAATAACCTGAATCTCAAACATGTCTAAACACATGGCATATTTTTCAATAAGTGACTTTTGTCTGATAGAGAAAATCTATTTTCTATAATGAAAGTTGTTCTAGGAATTGAAAAACAATTTTTTATAAGAGAACTGAATTACATTTATCAAAATCTCCCATTTTATATAATCAGCAAACAATTTATATTTTTAGAGCTACTGACATTACTGACTTGGAGTGCGTCTAATATGCAGAATGCCACTGGCCAAGTGGAATGTAATCAGTTCCTTACCACTGTCAGTGCAGTGTTGGGTGGGCTTCTGGAATCTACTGCTTCCACAGCTACAGTGTACAGCTCCTGCTGCTCTCGGTCCAGTTCCTGCAGGGTCATGATGTTCCCGTGTGTGTCAATGAAGAAGCAGTCTGGGTAGGACTTGATGGTGTAGTTGACCTTAACGATAAGGCTCCCTGTCACAGCCTTGACAGTCCCCACAGAGGTTTTTTCTGGTTCGTTCTCTTTAATGCTGAAGTTGTAGTTAGCACTTTCAAACTTCAAACCAAATACTGAATTATCAGTCACCAGATTGATCAAAACCAAAGCTGTACAGAAAAAAAGATGTGTACAATATGATTAGATGTGCCTTTCCTGTTTCTATTTTTTACTTTAGATTTAAGCTTTCCTTTATTTGTTCTGTCTAGTATTGAATGCCTACCTCAAACCAGTCTGATTGCTGTCGCTAGTGGATGAATGGAAAACTCAATGTCAGGGATTTAAACTTAATTACATCTTAAATTAATTTAAAATTAAATCTAATACAAAACTATTATGCACAAAAACAACTAGAAATGTTTGGCTAAAGCAAAGCTTAGGCCAGAAAAAGAAAGACTGATACTAAAACATACTGACTCAGGTAGTTTTCCAGAAGGAGTGCCTGTTCATTTGTCAGCTGTACAATGTCAGCTGCATGATTAATAGATCATATATTTTATACAAAGGGATGTACTTGTGGCAGGCATATCCTGGCATGTAGTCTAGATCCTTATAAGAGCAGAAACCAATCGAGGGTGACATCACCTGCTGAGCTGAGTGGAACTTCTCCATGGTCCGAAGCAATGACAGTGAGATTGACCATAGTGTTCTCAGTCACACTGGACAGGTCAGAGGCCAGTGTGATTACCCCAGTATCAGCATCCAGGTTTAAGTGAGGTGAGACATTGGAGAACCTGCAATATAGTATAAACAACCAGAACACATTTGACTGAAGACAAAATGAGCCTTGCAGAGCCTGACTCTGCAGGAGAATACAGATTGAGTTTACTCATAAAAAAACATGAAAAAAGAAACTTCAAGCAAACAAGGTCTGTTGCTCCAGTGCTCTGTGCACATTATCTCTGCATTTAAGAGTTGAGGCTGGGATATGGCAAAGGTTTAAATTGCCACCTGGGAAGTCTGTACAGTCTGGATACTCTAGAAGCTTTTACTGTAAGAGCTCTGTTTTGTAAAATAATTAAATCAGTGGTTCTAGCATAACAATGACTAAATACACAGTACAGAGGCATCAAAATGACATCCAAAGTGCGGAGTAAAACATACAGTACCTATAAATAATTTTGGAGTTGTTGCCAATGTCTGGGTCCTGGGCAGACACTGTTAAGACTTTGTCTCCCTCTTTTGCATTGGCCACAAGGACACTCCCAGTGTAGGATGATTTTGTGAATTTAGGAGCATTGTCATTGATGTCTGTGACCTTGATTTTGATACCAGTGACATTCTGTTGGGGTGAGAAGAAAGTTTTATTAGTAAATAGTACAGACATGTCATTGGTAAGAAAAGATGTGATTTTCACCCTTCTATCTACATTCTGCACTTCAGTGGTTTCCACCTCTTAATATCTTTGCACACACCTTCTTAGTATCAGTGTAGACCTGTTTAACTAGCACTTGATATCTTTTCTTTGCATTTTTACACTAAGTGATGTTTCTTGCTGTAAATTTAACATGAAACTCTTTACCTTTCTTTGTGGTATTCCATTATCAGAAGCCACAATTACCATCTCATACAAATCTTTAATCTCTCGATCTAGGGGTGCCACAGCAACTAAAGTCCCATCCTTTAACAATAACAAAAAAAATACAATTTTAGAACAGGATTTTTTTGTTGCAATGGATGCACTGTCAAACACACTAAGTTGAAACAAAAGCCTAAATCTTTATTGAAAGCATATATTACAAAAACATTTTTACAAAAAACTTTTCAAAGTATAATAAACAAAACATTAAATAACCATGAGTACTACTTGCCTTCTGAAACTGAAACAACACGTTTGCATCTGCAGACAATACAGACAATGTAACATGTCCATTTTCACCCTCATCAAAGTCGGTTGCTCCAATCCAACAGATTTCCCCAGGTGCGTCTGGGCGGTAGCCTCCCTCTGCAATGTTGATGTTTTGGGGGAGGGTTATGAACTGGGGGTTATTGTCATTGACATCCAGTACTGTGATGTTCAACACAGCACTAGAACTTAAGCCACCAGCATCTCTGTCCACTGCAACCACCTGTACACATGACATGAAGTTTAACACACAGCCCACTGTACTACTGATGCATACCTGCAAATTATTCAGTGTTAAACAGTTACTGAGTAGTCTTCAGCATTTTCTGTCAGCCTTACAAACTATTCAAGATTGCCGCAAACGACAATGCTGGAACTTGTTCAAAACTAACAGGACAAGATTATTTTTTCTGCTGTCTTCTATCTGGCACACAGAGGTAGAGGTTGTAGAATTTTGTAGAACCAAAAGGGGCATCATCACAGTTGTTGATAAAGCTGAGCACTTTAGATAAGCAATCTTCAGATAAGATGAAAAAATAAAACGTATATATGATAATAAAATGTATGTTGGGACCACCACAGATAACTGCAGCATGGAAATAAAAGCTAATTGTAGTGGCAAACATATAATGAGAACTAAAACTGAGCTGATGTCTGCATCTTACCATTAGAATATAATTGCTCTTTTCTTCTCTGTCCAAGGAGGCACCACTGTTCAATGACAAAGTGCCCTGGTTGTTCATATTAAATGTACTGCTGTTTAGAATGAAGTGTCCTTTTGAAAACCCATCCTGTACAAGAAAGCAAAATAAAGATCAACGTTCATTTAGAGACTATTCTCATGTTTTAAAAATTAAGTTTATGAATGAATGCATTCATTAGTTTCAAATGCTGAACTATCTCTGAGTACAATAATTCCAGAAAGCTGTATGAGGTTTACAACAGTCAAGCAAAGTCAACAGCACTGGTGCACAGTTCTAGGGTCTTGCTCATTTTTATGCATATTTGGCTGCTTCATTTTGGTTTAAAATGATGTACAATTTCAGATAAATAGCGATGATGCCTAACCAAACTGGAGATCCATTGAAAGAGATTTATTAAAATATATTGCTTGGTGTCCTTTAAAAAGTGCAAGCAGATGGAATTAGTTGTCTTTGATATAAACTGACATTGTATGTACAGACAGGCTTTCTTTATACTTAAAATAATTCAGATGCAAAATTATCCAGCTTCCCTGCAGAGTTACAACCACACTTGAAAGTAAAGCAAAAGGTAGTCTGACTCCTTTGTTTATCAACAGCAAAGGCAAAGAGACTTTCAAAGCTTTTTCCACCAGACCAGGATTCGTATTTTATTTGCTTTAAGCAGTAACATAAGCATAAATATGGCAATCAGGACATGGAAAAAATAATGTTAATTTGAGCATGGTTTGGAATTTTTTAATGGACTCTGTGTGGAGAGAGGGAAAGTGGACATATTTTGCCCAAGAGCAAAATGCTTTTGATAGTTGTCCTGTAAATAAAGAGTTTATATTATCTGTACCAGATCTTTTTATGATACTTGAACTTGCATGCAGGAGGGGTAATTTGTCAGGGAAAGACAGGACTCGTATTGTTGTCAGTAGTGATAAACACAAAGATAAAGTATTGCT
The DNA here is from genome assembly GCF_055471065.1 of Atractosteus spatula. Lineage (NCBI taxonomy): Eukaryota > Metazoa > Chordata > Actinopteri > Semionotiformes > Lepisosteidae > Atractosteus > Atractosteus spatula. Next base: position 13,061,046 of record NC_142720.1, read on the forward strand.
CCTTACCTCATCTTTATCTGTAACACTGACTGTAAAAACAGCAGCCCCACTTGGTATGGTTTCATAGACAGAGATATGATATTCATCCTCATCAAACTGAGGTGGATTGTCATTCACATCAAGCACTCGGATAAGCACAGAACATGTGCTCTGAAGGCTGGGTGTTCCCCCATCTTTGGCTTCGACTGTCAGGATGTACTGCCTCACAATCTCAAAATCTAGGGGTGAGCTGAGGCTCAGTGCCCCAGAAACACGGTCCAGTGTGAAGACTAAAGTATCACTGGGTGTCTGCCCAACAATTCTGTACTCTACTACAGAGTTAGGACCCTCATCCAAGTCCACTGCTGTGACATTGAGCACTGCATTCCCCACACTCATGTCTTCGGGTATTTCTACCTCATATCTGGCAAGGCTGAACACTGGATAGTTGTCATTGACATCTGTAACATTGACCCCAAAGGCAACTGTGCTGGACTTGGAGGGCTGGCCCTGGTCTCTTGCAATTGCTATCAAGTTGTACTTTGCCTTTACTTCCCTGTCCAGTTCTTTCACCAAAGTTATCTGTCCAGTCCTGGGATCTATGTCAAAATTCCCTTCTCCGCCTTGTAAGGCAAAACTGATTTCAGCGTTGAAGCCATCGTCCTCATCCTTGGCCACCATGTTAGCAACTACAGTACCATTTTCTGCTGCTTCTGGGAGAGCGACATCAGGGTAGCTCTTTGTGAAGACAGGACTGTTGTCATTGATGTCAACAACCTTCACAATGACATAGGCCAGGTCCTCAGAAGTGCCGTCTGAAATTGAGATTCTTATAGAGTGGTTTCTGTGACTTTCATAGTCCAGCTTGACTTTGGTTGAAATGACGCCATTCTCGTCAATTTCAAATGTATCTGTCTCTGTCAGGATCCTGAGAGTTGCTGGTACAACAGGGTTCAAGGACACAAAGTCAACCTGGAAAGTTAAAACAAGAGTATTACCAGGAAGTTTTGAAAATAAAAAAGAAAAGAAAACTCTGAGAATTAAACCCAATCTAGTGTTGTAGTTTAGATGAACCAACACCAAAACAGAACCCAGCATAGTAATTCAGCATCATGTCAGCTGAATTGTAGATTGTCTAATAGGAAGGAAGGGCTGTCCATTATTGCCAAATGTCTGTTAAATGCATGACATTTTTTCAGCCCCCAAACACACTATTTTATGAGAAAAATATACAGTATATTCTTTCTGGATCTTTTGACTTTTTAACAATTGCAATCAATAAAGTTAATTAAAGATTGTTCCTGTACCTTTTTGTTCATAAGTATATAAGATCTTTATTTCAAAGTGTCATAATAAGGTATAAAATTAGCTAAAGCATACAAAACACAAACATCCATTGCAAGCAATTGACCTGCCAATATAAGGCACTATCAATATTCCTGAATTTTAAACCTTAGTATTGTTTATTTTTACCTTATTTTATGATTTGTGCAAGGTATGGTATATCCGATTGTACAGAGCTTTAGCAGTTCTTCTGTTCTGTAATGGACTTAAATCCAATGTGCATTAAAACGAGGGTTTAGTGTAATGTGCTATACCAAGAGTAATAGGTTTCAAAGAGCTGCCCAACTAACCAAATAATGTTGTTGAAATATCATGAAAAAGCTATAATGTACTACAGAAAAGTTTTCCAATACAAATTAATAGACTGTAGGGAATGCTGAATTGAAGCATTCTTTCTAACGCTGTCACAGCTAAAATATGTCATTAACTCACTTCTGCTGCAATGTTCACTTGTCAGCCTGGGATTTAGTATCATTCTGACAGCTCATGTGTCAAATATATTACTTGTTAATATCTTATAAAAACAACACAATTTAAAAATCTGAAGTTTTTGCAACGTGGCAATGATGATGTTATATCTGAAAGGCATCCTTCTATCAATGTGATAATTTTGCTGAAACATTTTATGAAACAAAACAACAGCCTTCTAGTTTCTGCAATGTTTAGATGCTAGCCCACAATTATGTGAAATGATCATGTCTTTCAGGGGCCCAAAATCCAACACATCCTCTTTCATCCTAAAGACAGATTTAGTTTAGATGTACAGTATTTGATTTTCCAGTGCAGGACTGTTCTCCTTCTCTCTGGAAAAGGAAAGTGTTAGATGCTCATGTGTTTTTACCTTCACTATTTGTACAGGGGCGTCTTGTTCTTCCAGTATGGTCCCCTCATAGGTGGGCTTCAAAAACTGTGGGTTGGAGTCACCAGGGGCACGAATATCCACAGCAACAGAGGAGGCCCTAGGCACCTCTCCTCCTGGAACAAAAAAAATCTTTAAGCCCTTCCAGGCAAAGCAGGGGCAGATTTCAGTGTGCCTGAAGCCAGCTTACCATCTGTGGCTCTCACGTGCAGCAAGAAATGAGACACACGGTTTTCCTCTAACACAATCTCCTTGAGTAATGTGATGACTCCCGTGTCTGGATCAATGTGAAAGTATGTGTCCTGGTTTCCAGCATCTATTTTGTACTTCACTTGGCCATTTGCACCCTGGTCTGGGTCTACAGCTTTCACCTAAGCAAGCAAACAGGTTGTAGAAGTAATAGGTGTTACACAATAAGGAGCTCATATTGTCAGTGTCATTCTGTTTATTTCTGTTTTGGAATTTCTCAAACTTGTTTACTTTCTACTTTGCTGCAGTAACTTAAGAAAGTTATTTTTCTGAATTGTCGGAGTAAAAGAAAACAAGGTCTGCTCAATGCTCTGCAAATGGCTGTAAAATAATAATAATAATAATAATAATAATAATAATAATAATAATAATAATAAGTTCAGGTGGGTAGCTGCGTCAGCATACGTAGACTGCAAAGGAACAAGTAATAGATTTATTCCATACTTTCTTCTCTTTTCAGCATGGAATAAACCTATTACTTTTTCCTTTGCATAATAATAAGCCTATTCCTATCCATCAAAGCTTATTTAAATGAAAATAAAATGCCAAGGATCTTTTCATTGTCCTGTTGTGTATCAGAATTACTTCAAAATATATCTGCATGGTTTTATGAAGTGTAACCCGCACTCCAATTCCCCGAAGGGATTAAATTCTGTACATGTACCTCACCCAGCACTCCATTGCTGGCAAGCAGAAGCATGCCTTTTTCACACAGTTCCACAGTCTGCATTTACCTTGACAACAGTCATGCCGACAGTCTGGTTCTTGAAAACCTTCCCTACATACTCAGAGCTATCAAAGCTGGGGCTGTTGTCATTTTCATCTAGCAGGTGTACAAGTACATTCACTGCTTCCTCTCGCTGGGAAGGGCTGTCTTCTTGTGCTACAATCTTGATGGAGGAGAAGACAAAGTTACAGGAGAGTCTCTCTAGAACAAAGAGCTAAATTAATATTAACACAAAAAACATAAAGCAAGAAATCTCTGTCTCTGTCTCCAACTTTCACTGCATTGAAATTGTGCTAATAGATACTCACAATTCTTTTTATTAGGTTTTCTAATATTTCTTAATATTTCAAAATACCTACTGACTGAATATTATAGTTAGTTTGAAATACAAAAAACTTTCAGCTGTCCATTGATATAACTTCTTTAAACTCTTTGAAACACTTACCTGGAGAGAAAAGCTTGCTCTTTTTTCTCTGTCCAGAGCAATAGAATTCTTCACTGTAATGACTCCATCAGCGCTGATCTCGAATGGTGAATCTTCTGGAGTGATTCTCAATACTCCCCTAAAACCTCCCTTAATAATAAAAATCAGTTAACAAAATGCATGTTAGTGAGGCCAGAAAGGGGCGCTTACCCTGCAGTCTGTGTGGGTCTTAATGCCCCAGTATAGTGATGGGGGCACTATACTGTAAAAAGGTGCCATCCTTTAGATGATATGTAAAACCGAGGTCCTGACTCTCTGCGGTCATTAAAAATCCCAGGGTGTTTCTCAAAACGAGTAGGGGTGTTACCGCAGTGCCCTGGTCAAATTTCCCATTGGCCTTTACCAATCATGGCCTCCTTATAATCCCCATCTCTTAACTGGCAACTGATAGCTGGTGTGTTTGTGAGCGTACTGGTGCACTATGGCTGTCGCGTAATCCAGGTGGGGCTGCATATTGGTGGTGGTGGAGGGGAGTCCCCATTACCTGTAAAGCGCTTTGAGTGGAGTGTCCAGAAAAGCGCTACATAAGTATAAGGAATGTCTGTGTGTGTGGAGTGTGCTGTTCAATTCTAACACTGCCATTCATTGTAATTCGTGGATGTGCTGTGATGTGTTACGGCTCTCAGAATGGCAGGGGTGATGGCACAAAAAGCACATCACGTTAATCATTCTGATTAAGAATAGGAGGCTTTGGCAGGCAGCTTTTTATCAATAAACTTTTTTTATGTGAAGGATAATTTTTGTTTCATTTTTTTCTTACCACTAGCACTGGTCTAAATGAAGAACAATGGATTATAAAGAGAAATTTAAAAATAGACTGCTGGTCTAATTCTCCCTACTAACTTAAATGTGGTTTAAACAGAGAGGCCCCAGGCACATATGAAAAGATTCACCCAATTCTATAATAAAGAAAACAACAGTATCTGGAACCACATTAAGAGAATGACTTTTGAAATAAAATGTAAAAAAATCAAATCCTACTTCATCACGGTCTGTTACTTTCACTTGAAGGATAACTGTGCCATTTGGAGAGTTTTCTGTAATGTTGAGAGTGTAAGAATCTTTGTCAAATTCTGGTGGGTTATCATTCACATCTTCTATTTTAACAAACACAGTAGCATCTGCTGTCTTCAGACTGTCATCTCGCTGCGATGCCTTAGGCAAAAAGACAAAAGAGAAATCTCAGGCATACATACATAAAATGCTGCACTCCAGTTACAGTGCCTGACATGTACGTCAATCTGATGAATAAATTGGGAGGAAACTAGTGCTGGTTTTACTGATCAAGATACTCTTGAAAGAGTGAGACAAGATGGTAAAAAATACATTTAATTGGAATAGAGCACAAGAACCCTGACCATGACAAGCAGGCTGAAAATGTATAGATGAAACAGAGCTTCTGTGAATATGGCAAAATATCAGTTTCATGTTGTTATAGTATATGCAAATATAATATGCATTTTTTATAGAATTCAGATGGGAGCAAAAAGCTACTGTTTATGATTACCTAAAATAATTGTATTTACACTGGATTTTTCTATTTTGGACAAAGAAACTAATCTGAACTAAACATGAACTTCAGTAAAAAAAAATGGCAAATACTGCTTTTCATTCCACTGCTAGATATCATAATCTTGTATCAGGACTACACCGGATCTATCAGAAATCCTGGGATTTGCAACAAATCCTTGTTCTGTAAGCCCTAATGTATTTATGGAAAAGAATATTGTTAACCATCTTCTTTCAGATGTCAGTTCTTCAAAAAAAACACCATTATTATTTCCTTTGTAGCCTTAAATTTGAAATAAATAGAATGCATACCTTAATATTGATTTCTACAGTCTCAATGAGCTCTCTGTCCAGTGCTATGAGCACAGATACAATTCCATTGTCCTCATTGATGTTGAAGGAGGAAGTGTATTCCTGGGGAGTCACTGGGAAATAGAGACAGTTATGCAATGTTAACAGGTTTTCACATATAGCTGTAAATGTCAAGAATAAACTGTCACACACTGCTTGTATTTTGCCCCCAGAAATGTATTTTTGTACATCTATGGAGATAGCTTTCCTTTTTTGAGATGCTTAAGCAGTTATTTACTATTTATGCATTAGTGCACGATAAGATGTGTTTATTGTAATGTATTTATTATAATGCATTAATACATAATAGAAAGTGTTATAATTAGTTACCATCTTATTAGATTTATTTGTTAAAGATCAGTATTGTAACTACTTTCATTCGTTCTACAAATTGGAAAACTACATGTTAACCAAACCTGGTAATCCCTACTCTTATTACTGATAACTCCACACATTTGCTCAGCAGGTACTGTACAACTACATATTGATTTTTGCTTTGGCCCCTGATGTAAAAACACTTGGTATTTATGAGGTGCTTTACCCCGGTTGCTCTAACTGAGGACCAGCATTGCTGGGGGTGAGGCCTGTGATGGACCGGAGTCACATCCGGGGGAGTCAAGTGCTCTCTGGTCTGCTAAACGTTATAGAAACCAGGATGAGCTCTTGCCCAATGAGCTGCTGTGGCTCTGGCACGGACGCAACCTTTTTTACAGAAAAAAAAAACTATTAAAAGTGTTGGGAAGCACCTGTAGTGATGCTGTAGCTAATAGGTGTGTTTAACCCCAAATCTCCGTCTTTGGCTTCAATGGCTGCTGGGTGGACAGTGCTGAGCTCACCCGTCTTTGAAAGAGAAAAAAAACAAAAAACACATAAACTGGCAATCTAAAAAATAGAATAGTTAGGGTGCGCATGTGGGAGACTATGGGCACACATGTGTACAGGACCTCTTCCAAGTCAAACATGAGGGTGTTGAGCATCATGGCCCTCAGTGACAGTGGATAAATTAATCTTCGCAGGAGCGAAGTTAGAACAGACACAGCAGCTCACATTCACCGCAAGTCCATTTAGAATGAACTTCAGTTGCGTACAATTGATATCCATCCTTACTAACCGAACCGTTACTGAGGAGAGGGGCAGCCATTTGATACGGTATCTAACCCAGAAGATTTCGTTCATTCATGTCTTTTTTTTTACCAGCAACCAGCAGCATGTACAGGATGCAGAAGCAAACTCACCTTATGTTCAGGAATGGTGGCACTGTACAAGTTGTGATTGAAATAAGGGCTCATGTTGTCATAGTCTGTCACTGTAATGGCTACATTTGTTTGGCTGGATTCATTTTTTGGATCCTACAAAACAGAATATTTCCAAAATTATAATGTCAAGCCAAATCCACCACACACCCCAACCCCCTCAATGATTTCTTTTAAGCTTAATCACTCAACAAAATTGATTATGGTTATGTAAACCTTTGATTTTGAAATGTAATCATTTGAAAATGATTAAATCATTTTTATTTGTTTAAGTAATATGTAAACTAAGCACAGCTCAGACTAATCAATTTAATTCTCTTCTTTTTGAAATGATTATGTTTTATATCTACATATAACATTCTGTGCTACCCTGCCCTGTGTTTCCATGCATGGCTACACTGATTAGTAGTTTCTCAAAATGTTGTTTATTTTGCCAGCATGAAATGAACACAGCACATATGCTATGGAGAGGACAGAGGCACAGTCCTGTACCTGTGCTTTCACATTGAAGCTATAAGAACTGGCTCTGTTATAGTTGAGTGGGCTCTTCAACAAGATGGCTCCATCCCGAGCTTGCACTTCAAATTCACTTGGAGCTGGAGGCTTCAGAAGAAAGAAAATGCATTCAGAATAAATCAGTTAAGACTCTACTTGACTCACCTGGTGAGAAGGAGAAAGGTTTTGTTTCTTACCACAATTGAATATGTTATGCGATTGTTTTCTGGGCTGGTATCGAGATCTTCAGCTATCACTTTAATTATTGAAACACCCACTTGATGAGCCTAAAGTCACACAAGCCAAGACAATGACATAAAAGGATTAATTATAAACAAGTATGCAGAATAATATTGCTCATATCATTTTTTGACGATAGAGGATACACCTCAAGTTAAAATACACAATTCCGTTTTTTTTTCAAGGAGGTCATCAGAGATGTTTAAAATTTAAATTTATATTTCTATTAAATTTATATTTCAATGACTGATGATGTTTTTCCACAGAAGGAATAATCCATGCTCAAAATGAATTTCAACATCGTCGTCTGATATCTGTTTGAAAAGGTAATGTAGTCACTCCAATTACCTATATAGTGTTCTATGATTCTTGATTTTCTTTACATTTTTAAAGCTGTTTTTAAATGTGTACTATTTAGTTAGAGTGGTTGTCTTGCGCTGTACTCTATTGTTTGTCCCTAGCTATATCTGCCCTGATTGCACTTATTGACAGGCTCATAGAGTAAGACTACAGGAAGAGGCTGTAGTTTTTCTTGCTTTTCAAAGAAACAGTGGTCTCACCTCAGTTACAGTGATGCTGTAATTATTCAGCTGGAACACTGGTGCATTGTCATTGATGTCTGTGATCTGGAGTTTTCGGTTATTCAGTACCTAAAAAATGTTGAGATTAATAAACAGTTCAATCAAAAAACTTGTTAAACAAACAACACTAATAATGTTAAGTTTAGAAGTCAGGAGTACCTATACTTACTGAATTTTTCACACACTTGATAGCATAAAAAATCTCCCCACTGGTCTAAAAAACAATGTCAAAGAAGAAGATTACAAACCTAAAGCTTTTGTGGTTTCTTTTTGACCTATAAAACAAGAATATTTCTGTAACAGAATAGTGAAGCACCAAAGGTGCCTTTATTGTGCAGTCATTCACTGGATCAGTTATAGTCCTTTATGACCTGATATAATCCATGACTAATCTTGTTTTTTATATAGTCATATGTTATTTGCAGGAACATTTAAAAACCAGTAACAAAATTTAATAACAGAACAATCTAATTTAAAATTATTAAGTTGTTTAAAAGAGATTACTTGAACTAAAGAACAATTTTTTGAAGCATGGATACAGACAGACTCACCTCATGGAAGTCTTCAGCATCCAACTTTCCTTTAGTTAGTACTACTGCAGTGTCAGAGCCTGATGTATGATTTAATTCCACATATTGCAAATGACTCTCAAATCCAAACTTGACTAATTGCAGACCTGTGTCAATTGGGACACCAGTAATTGTTTCCACAATACCTGTTTTAGAAAACAAAACAAAAAAATTTAATAATTTCTGGGCCTTTTTTTATTCATAATCCTGTTCCAGCGGCAGTAAAAACACATTTCACACTGTTAACCCAACTAGAGCACAATTCATTTATACTGTACCTGCAAAATGTGAACTACTGTAAATCAATTTATATTAATAGGGCATAATTTATTAATAAAATATTGTATAATGTATGATGTGATATAAAAAAATGAAGATATAAATTCAGCAAGCACACAAAGAGGGTTTCCCTGACTACAAACTGAATTTGGTTGGAATGATAGTGCTTCATCTAAAAGGAAAAATATGTCCATATACTATACTGTATTTAATATCTCTAATATAATACAACCATCTTGATTATTTTTACCCTGTTGCTACTAATATTATATAATGCTATAAATGATACAAAATTCAGAAAAAAAATAAAATATTTTTTCAGTTTCACGACTGCATTATTTTTATGAATGATGGATTTATTAATTCTGAATACTTTACCAGAGTATCCTTCTTCCACTGGCCCAATTACAACTGGTTCTGCAATACCTGTTTCACAATTTATGTGTGTTGTCACTGGAATAAAATGAATAAATTTAGGAATTTGAAAAAAGGCATACAACAAATGTTGGATAATGGTAAAAATAAAGACATTCTTTTCAGAAACATCTTTTTCAGTTTTAAATGTTTTAATTTCTTACATTGATACACTACTTAACACAATTTACCAATTATTCATTATCCTAGAAGATTTAAGGCATTGAATGATTTAGTTTTTACAGTGGTACATTTTTAATCGAAGGTGAAATATTTCACTCAGCACTATAGTGCAAGCGACTACATTTGATATAAAATATTCCTGTTTAGCTCGTAATAAACTGGAAAGAGAATCAGAAATGTGCAAGAGGATTCTAAACACTCTCGCAATCGTTTAATTTTTTCGAATACATAAACTCAAAGAAAAAATATTGAATAATTTATAAAAACATACCACAAATTGGAAAGTAGTACAATTCTTCAGATAAGCTTTATTTCTGTCCCTGAGGTTAATAATTTAGTTTATTTTCTTTGGAATCACATAAAAAAGCCTAGAAAGACTATCCTTTAAATTTAAAGGTAGCTGAAGTGGTCAGACAAGTTTTACCTTCTAAATATCTCCTAAAACATCTACATTTATGATCCAAAAGTCACATGTTTAATAACTGTTCTCATATAAAGAACATTAGAAAATACTCACCAACAGCTCTGCTCATTTGAAAACACAAATTTCCTATTAACATGAAGAACAAAAAGTGGTGGTACTTCATGGTCTCCATTGTTTGCAGATGAAGCCCAGTTACCATAGTGAGGGTTTGGGGACCACCTGTGCAAAAGAACAGGCAATGTCCTTTCTTCTTCACAGGTTTACAGCTAGAAACAACCACGCCTGCTTTTCCGAATCTGGTTGGTTACTAGAATTTACAACGTTCAGTACTGCTATAATGCAAGAGATAACAAGAGGTCAAAGTTTCAGTTCCATTTCTTTTTCAGTCAAGTCAATTCTTAGCTATTCACGAGTCCCAATGTACTACTTAAGAGAACCACATCACTCAGTGACACGAAACCATAAGGTATTTTTAGAGGCAGACCATAAAAACTGGCTTCCAGCCACTTAGGCTTATATACTGTAATAATACTAATATTCTTAGACTAAAAGTGTCTGATTCATTCAGTATTTTCAAAACCTAATTTATAAAAATAATGATCAGATCAGTCATTGAATTTTTATCGTATAACTGACACATCCTTGTCTTGGTGTATTTGGAGAGTATAATGTTCATAGTGTGTAATTATTTTCCATAAAAGGGACAGTGCTTTAGTCTAATAACAGTGTATGCCATATTGACGCAACCCATTTTAAATGACAAGACAATAAGGCATTTTTTTTAATTTATTGAGATAGATTATAAGCCCAGAGGCTAGCCACCTTTATGTTACAATATAGTCAAATAAACCCATTCTTCTCTTTGTATATATTCTAGAAGTCACTGAGAATTACAAATGAGGATAGTTTGCTTCTTGGCCAAGCTGATAACCTCTGCTAGATGAGATCTTCAAATCAAGACTGCAACCAGCTGTGTATCGCCCACAATTAAAAGCTCTTCAACATTGCCTGTATAAAATATCATTCATATAACTTGAGATTTGGTCCTGAAACTCACATTTGTCAGATAGCACAAAAGGCAGGTTAGTCACACCTTGGCACTAAGTCTTCATAAGAAACATGAAACAATACCAGCATTATTTTTACATGTACATTTTTAATTTTGAAACCCATGTCGTGGAGTTTCAATATTCCAGAAACAATATAGAGAGAGAAGTGTGGAGGTTTTATATGCTTCCTCAGAGGAAATCATGCGTACATGATCAAGGTTCAAAAAGCGGAAAAGTACCTTGAAGTAGTAGTACTATACAAAGGGAAAAAAAATGCATGTAAACATTTCTTCATCTTTATTTGAAACAATATTACAACTTAAATACTATTCCAATGCTCTGTTGGGAATATCTAAGTTCTATGTTTTACAGGATATTAATGTGCAAAACAGGATTATATCCTGGGGAGTAAGTGAAGAAAGTTAACAGGATTGTTCTCCTTTTTCTTGATGATTCTGATATTAAAAAACAAATGTGATCAACCCTAAATTAGAAATTATTGTAAATATTTTATAAGAAACCCAGTATTTGGTAGAATAAATGCTAATGTTAAATTAAACCTTTAAAATAATTGAAAGCAAATGCCAAGGCAGACAGTTAGACTGTTACTTCTAAAATTGTATTGACATTTTATATTAGTGGAATTTGAGTACATAATCTTGAACTTTCATGAAGCCCCAATCATTTTAAATAAATCAATGATCTTAGGCTATTATCATATAAATCATAGCTGAGTTTTACATCTTTACAGTTAAGATTCTCTTTCTGTTTTTGTAACAAGAAAATGATTTTTAACTAAGAGGTTCAAGTGCTGCTGAGCACAGTATCACAACAAATGACATATTAAAACCAATCGCTAAATTTCTTTTGCGAGCATTAAGATCCAGTGTTCTTTGTCGTACTGTACGGCGTGCTGGAACTCAGTTTACAGATTAATATAAGAACGCCCAACCCCTGCAGCAGGCTTGTGTCAGCCAGTCTCTTCAGGTGTTATACACATGAAGCACTGCCAGACAATTCAACCACACCTCTGTCTCTCGCCTACACATTACGTCAGTATAAAGCTGATTGGCTCTGACAGGTGGGCATGTTGGAGAAGCACAACTGATGGCCCTTATTCTCTCCATGCTGTACAGGAGTCACTGCCAGAGAGCAAAGTCTTTAACAAACAGAAACTTAAAAATTGGAAAGGCATATAATAAATCCTAACTGACAATTCTAACTTCATCAAAAAAGGACTGGCAGTTCATATCACATGCCAGCATTTTTAAATGTTAATGCCTCTATTTTAAAATTCATTGATGGTATTTATTCTAACACCTTTAAAAGGGTGGGTATTTTCTCTCTCTAAAATGACTTCTGTCCTCTAATACAACAGACGTCTGGCCACTGGCAGGTGGAAAGCACTAAAAATAATTCTTGTCCAAGGGTCACCTGAGCCAAGCACAGCTTTCAGCTGATTTAAAGCTAAACAAGTTAAAGCTACATTAGAAACCTCATCAAAAGGAGCAAAAAGGTCTAACATATAATTGATGTATTTTAGACTGTTAATGACTCTAGGATTTGAGACAAAAGGGTAGCTTTTTCCAGGGTGTACATGGAGAATATTATGGTCTTGTCTCCCAGTTTCTAGGTTGGACGAGTCTGGCCAAAGCGCGTCTTCGGCCTATGTAGAAAAAAAAAACACATTTGTCTAATCATGAAGCATAAACAAAATGACATCATTTAGGTACTAAAAGGAAAAAGAAGACTCCTTAAAAGATCATGCTGTGAGCGTCTTTAAGCATTTAAAATGTTTAAACCTATTTAAATCCATTAAAGGTCTTCATCCATCATACAAAGATATCTATTATCCTGTTGTTGAAAGGTATGGTTCTGAATATACAGAGCACAGAAATTTGCTCAGAAGAGTTTTATTTTTAAATAAATGTTTAACTTGCCAAAAATGAGTTTTATGTTCCTCTGTTACACCAACAGACTGCTACTTCTTTGCGATCAAACATCTGTGCTAACTGCTATGTTTCAGGACTTTTGAGAATAAGATGATAAAAATACTGTACTTCCTAAAGAGTCCTAATAAGTGTCATAAATGTAATAAAAGCAAGGATATAGTCCATTTAATGATGTAACCTATAAAAATTGATTTTTCCTTTAAGGAAAGTAAAATCTCAGGGTCTAATCCTGTCATTAAAAATATTTCATATAATATTGTTTATTTTTGCCTTGTAAGAGAAAGAACACCTAGGGTGCAGAATGTATCACACAACCTGCTGATGGGTGGAGTGAACAGCCACTTTCCCATTTACTTGAAAGTATCCCCTGATTCATTACAATATAGGTTGGATACAGTTCATAAGAGTTAAGGATAGTATGTACTGAAATGATAAACATCAGACCACATAACTTTGATAAATAATGCAAAGAGAGAAAAGACTGCAGTGTTTTGAAGTGAAGTATAGGACCCTACAGTATGTGCAGACACAAGAAAGACAAAAAACACCTACATCTAAAAACCATTTAGAGAGGTATAAACAGTGCAGATTTCTGTACCTTTCATTGTCTAACATTACCTTATGTTCTTCTCTGAGCTGGGCTGACGATTGCTGGCTTGTAAAGATGCTTTGAGTTGAGCCTCCAGTCTTGCATAAATACCACCAGCATACTGAAAACCCCAAATAAAGAAGAAACATTGCACCTCTAGGTTTGTGTGGTATAAAGTACAGGGCTATTAAGTTTATGGGATTGTAAAAATGTCTGTGATTGCCAACTCTTTTCCTTTCCCTCGGAATTCAACTGGAAAAGCAATGTCTTACTTCTCCAGCCGGTCTCATATGGAGTGGGGCTGTTGGTGCATAATGGCTGTCGCATATCACTCTGGTGTTATTACTAAACATTTCAGCAATGGATGATGTGGGTCTCCTCCCGTTTGTAAATGGAATGAAAAGAACAATATTAAGGCTATGACTGATTATCATAACATGATCCTAAAGGGAGCGATCACCTTGTTCCCAAATTCAGAAAAAGATCACATCACATCACTTTTAATTATCCACTTTCAATTAAGGTTCATGGTGAACTAGAGCCTATCATGGGCAGCACTGGGCACAAGGCAGGATACACTCTGGATGGGACATCAGTTTTAAAAAAAAGGCAGTATCTTACAAATTTCTTACATTCAGGTGTTTATGGGAAAAAAAAAAGATCTGGGTAGTTTTTCAGCATGTTTAAACTGTGCACTGTCCTCCAAAACTTACTTCTTTCATCTCCTTAGATTTATGGCGTTCCATGTCACCAAATCTCATCTTCGTTAGATGTTCAATAATTTCTACCATTCTTCGCTGATCTGCAACAGTAATATTTTTGAAAGTAAAAAAAAAACAAAGATGCATTTGGTTCAGAAATTTACATGGATTAAATTAGATAAATGGAAGAAAAACGTGTTTTGCAAAGTGTCATACCTTCTTCTCTTTGTGCATCTTGGTTGTATCGCATGGATCGTGTGCTGTCCCATTTACTTTTCTGCGTACTTACTCTGAAAAAAAAAATAGTTGCAATGATTCAGCTTTCAGATGGATGCAGGTGAACTTCCTGTGCCAGTGTCATATGGCTACAAAAAATCCTGAGTATACTACACATCTATTATCAGAAAACCATTTGTTCCCCATGAGAGTCAAGTAAACTCAGATATTATCTTGGAGACTCAGGGCACAAGGCAGGACTGCATCCTGGATGGAGCACCAGTCCATCGCAAAGTATAAACTAGGGATAGGCAATCCTGGTTTTGAATGGCCGGTATATCCGCAGTTAACCTAAATTAACTAATTATTGGCTTAATTTACCACCTTCTTCCAGCTCTGTAGTACACACTATGAATTGGATTCATTACCCTGCTCTCCTCCCCACTGAGAGCTGGTGTGTGGTGAGTGTACTGGCGCACTATGGCTGCCGTCGCATCATCCAGGTGGATGCTGCACATTGGTGGTGGTGGAGGGGATCCCCATTACCTGTAAAGCGCTTTGAGTGGAGTGTCCAGAAAAGCGCTATATAAGTGTAAGCAATTAATTAATTAATTTAAGTTCTACTGTAGGTGCTTTGAAAATGACCAGTCCTCCAGGACTATGATTGGCCACTCCTGATAAACACACACAGACAGATTAGAGACAGCCAATTAAACCGCCAATGTGTCTTTGGCCTATGGGAAGAAACCAGCAGTCCTGAAGAAAACCCATTTAAACACAAGGAGAACACACAGCGGAGGCGCAGCAGAATCAAAACCAAGACCCCAGAGCTGTGAGGCAGTAGCAGTACCCTTATACCACCGCAGTCTAAACCACCATGACACTGTGAAATTAATGGTTTAAAATGAAGAAATAGGAAAACGTGGTCTATGCATAATTAAAAGAGACTTGTGTGTTCCGTTAACAAACTGCCTGTGAATGATAAAATATGAATGAATCATACATGCGAACTAATTAACTAAAGGAATTTGTACAAGTATTTTTTATCTTTCATATCTTTTTTATCACAGTCACCGAAGAAAGGGCAATTTCCCTATTGCAATGCGCAGCTCTTCAAGTTTCATCCTGCATAAGAACACTTTGACCAGCTTTTGATATGGTCTATAACATGTCATAAATATTTAAGATAGCATTCAACAGTTCTTACATGGCTTTGTAACATGGAGGACAACCAGGAATTTACCGATATGAGGTAATCTATGCCTACAAACTGAAACAGTACTCTAAAAAAGACACTATATCATAACATTTAATAGCTCCTAGTCTTATTAGGCATATATAATTATATTTACCAATACGGACAACTTATTATGTAAAACTTAAAAATATAACTTCTTATTTAATGAAAATGACAGCTACTCAAAATCTATAATCCATTTAGTCAAAGACTAATATGAATGTTAACCAACTCTACAAACCATGAAACATTATTGATTGTTTAACTGCTTTATTTTACACATTTATTTACGAACTTGAAAGTTTACACTAGGGTATTTAAAGGCTATATCTGACCGAATTAAAGAAAACTTACGTGAATGCTGTTGAATCTCGGGAAGGAGCCTAAAATAAAGGATAACAAAAAAAAAACTTAATCAGATGAACTGCTTTCACAAGTCTACAGTGAATGAGTCATGGGTGCACAGTGTCAGAAGGGAGAAGTGAGGTTCATCATAAGGTACAAAATAAAGGCCTTTATTTACAGAATGAGACAAAAAAAAATGGGAATCTGTTTAAACTTAGTATAATAATAAGTTCACCACCGTTGGGTGCCTTTTACTAAAAGGTTTAAATATCACTCTCTCTCAAACTTTCACTCACAAGCAGTAGGTTATAAATGTAATGCGCAGTTAAACTCTGCCCCTGCATTCAATCACGGTCACTTCAGGCCCAGGTCTTAAACAGCACCACTCCCAGGACAATGGCGAAAAGAATGGCCTTACATCCCAGCAGATTTCTACACTGCCGCACGGTATGGGTTTCAGGCTGTGACATGCTCAGCACACAGCTGGAGATCAGCACAGGACAGGCTAATTGGCTCATTGACCAAGCACAGAGAACACAACAACACATCACATCTAACGCCTTCATAATGATTCTAGTATTTGCTTCAGATTACCGGTTGCTGTTAGTTATGGTTTTTAAACATCTGTGCCTCCAAACAAAACTTCGAGAAGACCTTAATTACTTGTCATTACATACTTTAATACTGTCCAGGTCAGAACAAAAATATGAAGAAATTGCACAAAAAAATTAATTTTAAAGAAAAATGTTATGAATTTTAAGGAGTGGTTTTCCGCAAGCAAGCGATTGAACAGGCAAGACTGAGTGTCTGGGGTTCACCTCATTGCCTGTCTGCTCCAAATGAGCAAGGCGACCCCAATTAGTTAACTGCCCAAGACAAGAACAGCTGGTTTCAGACAAGACAGAGATGTTTAATATTTAATTCATTTTATTTGATTATTTTTTGTTTGTTCTGATAGAACAGTGCCTCCATATTCAGTAACTAACACATTATTTGTTATGACAATATTGGCTTTAACTTATCTGAAATCCACTGAAAGACATTTAAAGGATGTAAGATTAAAATCAGTAATCCATCTGTTTGGACCTGTAGTTCATAAACATCTTATAGATGAATGCTTTTACCTTTTCCACTGTTTTATCTCTCCTCTGAAAGCTGGGTGATGACACTTGTCTCTTAAGTGGTTTGGAAATCTTCTTAGCTTTCTTTGCACCTACAATCAATTACAAGTGGTGCAAAGATAATTACATATACATTAATCATAGTGTCACACATTGTTTATATCACAACATTCTTTTTTATTCAGTACTTACTGTATTGAACTAAACATAACACCATACATAGCTTTTTACAGCAAAATGAGAGGCATTTCATTTATTATGTCAGACATTTCTGAATGTTATCTGAAAGGTTATAAAAATAGGAGGTTCCCACTGCTAAATTTCAGCACACAGTAGATGACTCTCCATAGCTTTCAGTAGATCTTTCTTGTCCATTTTTTAATTGGATATATTGTAAAAGGATTACATGAAAAAGGAAACATGATTCCAAATTCCAAATATTTTTAATATTTGTGTAATACTACAGGAACTTAACTGCTTATATTATGCCACATTTTTGTAAACTTTCAATTAGTTATAAAACAACATTTATCAGATATGCATGCAGGGCAGTTGAGCACAGATGACGTTTAAAAGTCAATGTTTAACAAGCAATAACTAAGTTAGCACCATCTACGTCAGGTAGTATACACAGAGACAATCACAGACAATCACAGAAAACCTGCTCTTGTTTTACTTTGCTTTTTGGACACCTCTTCTTCATCTCCAACCTCATCTTCGGTGACCTCTGAGCCCGTGGTATATTCCTCATCTTCAGAAAAAAGGGACTGCTGCCTCTATATGAAAACACTGACATTTACTCTGACATAATAAGGAACGCCTAAGCTAAAATCTGAAGTCAAGTCTCCAGACTAACATTGAGTCATGCTGTTGAACTCAGACTGCACATCAGAGGGAAAGAACTGAAGCAGACTATACATATGGGGAACGTAAATGACGTACCAGCTGCAAGCTCCAATTTTTCAACAGTGAAAACTGTAAACAGAGAAGAAAGAAGAAGAGGAAAATGTGGGCATCGCTTTATTTTTTTGAGGAAACTGTACAATCCACACATATCTGAGTTGTGAACTCACTGCAGTAGCCTCGCCAGGCTTTTGCCCTCTCAGAACATTCGGTTCCAGTTGAATATCACAGTCAAGGGCCCTCTCTCCTGATGCTGAAGAGGTACCATTGCTGTTGAATAAAGATACCCCAGTGAAACAGTATTAACAGCAAATGGTCTTCCATCCACCCACCCATTCCATCCAATTCAGGGTCGTGGGGGAGCCAGAGCCCTTCTCTGCAGAAACGAGCGCAAGGCAGGCTACACCCTGGATGGGAAGCCATTCTACTATCGCAGGGCAGACAGACACAAGCACTGACAGGCACACACTCACGCCTAGGGTCAGTTTTCCCAGAAGCCAATTAACCTACAAGTATGTTTTTGGACTGTGGGAGGAAACCGGAGTATCCGAAGGAAACCCGTGTAAACACGAGGAGAACATCCAGACTCCAAGCAGACAGAGCACCAGTTTGGGAACTGAACCCAAATCTCAACCCATTCCCATTCACAATTTGGAATTCCCAAGCCTTGCAGCCAAGCGTCCCAGGACTGCAAGACAATGTCAACCACTGTGCCGCACACTTTAATATTATTTTGAAACTAATTTTCCACAACGGCTTCCTAAATGTGACAGTAGGAAAACATGGTTTCTGCAGTCCTGTTGTAACTCATCTCCCTCTTACCATTCAGGATCAGGAGGGCAGGGCACACAAACAGCATCCCTGTGCAGGAGCAGGTCATTCAGGATTCTGGTTTGGGATGAGTCAGGCTGATGATCCCCGCGGTCCCCATCTATACTAACAATGTGGTCTTTCATTTGACAACCCTGCATCAACACAAGGGGCAGATAATAAAATGGAAGATCCATGGGCTCCCCATCCAGATACGACAATCAACTAGTGGGCCAGAAAAAAGGTGGGACACAACTGCTTAGTGAGTTTAAAATAGACTTCGTTGGATTCTATAAGGAAGGGCCTGCATTTGCATTTCACTACAAATATTGGAAAAAAAGTAATTTTATTTCTGCATTCCACTTACGAGAGGCATATAAAATGTTGATAAAAAACAAAAATCTAAAATGTATGTAGTGAAAGAGGTTTCAGGCTCTTCTAAAATATATAATGTTACTGTAAATGACAGGGAAATTACACAAATCTATCAAATTGTACTACAGAGGAGTTACAGCAGTGTAGAACAAAAACAATGTTTATGGGAGATCTTTTAAATACCAGTAATTCTCATTAAAGATTTTAATTTGAAGTAATGAGCAAAGATCACAACATGCTACCTTGGGCATTCTGGTGGGATCGAAGCGCAGTACTCTCTGACTGCAGCAGGTATAGACCCCAAAGGCCTGAGAGCCCCGCCCACTGACGGGAGTGGGGTACACTGCTTTTTCAGGGTGGTAACGACACTGAGACAACTCAGTGCACAGGAACACCTGACAAGACAGCGGGCAGACCATCAAAGTGTCGGTCATTACACAAGGCAAGGGAATTGTCAGTGGGTGTGAAGAGAAATCCTTGTCACAATGCTGAACAAGTCTATCTGGGATTTACTGTATGCTTTCATAACATCACGCTTCAGTGCTAAACTTATTAATCTCTCTCAAAACACAAGCCATTTGAAATACCAAATGTATGGTTAAATGATTGTAAAATCTTCAGTAATCTGAGTAATATCAAGTAATATCTTTTTTTTAAATATCTAGATTTTCACTAGCATTTACAATTATTTTCAGCTAATTAGGAGCAAATTCAGAAACAAAAAAAAGTTTTGAAAATATCCATGTTTCATTGTGAAAATTCATGGTTTTACAGAGTTGTTGCTTAAAGAGTCACAACTGTTTTTCATAGTTAATTCCACTAACAGTATTGTTGTGACTAGAGGGACAGCATTTCAGTAAGGTTAGCAATGTTTGCACTTCCTAAATTGATTGCCTTACCATGTATCTTACTATGTATCTAAGACGTTTTCTTGGGCCAAGAGACAAGTAAATATGGAGGAAGAAACAGATTATCAAAAGGAGTCTTTATATAATTAACTTGGGTTAATTAACTTCAGGTCAAGTCATTAAGACAGTGAAGTTAGACAGTGACAGTGTTTACTGAGGTCATTAAATCAGCCTCCAAAATATAGGACCATAGCATAAATACAGGGCATAAAACCAGGTGATGTCCACGTAATCTAAAATCTGAGTACTGAATTTTGAGCTGTATTATACTGTATAAGAAAGCATGCTGGAAATTTGTTAGCATCAATTATGAGAGGAAATTTTAGTCATGGTTAAGTTTGGCCTGATATTACTCTATTATCAAACTGTGCCAGAGAATAAAAAAACACCTGTGCAGTGATACTCGGTATTCCTTGACTTTGGAGAGTGAAATTATTCATATTTATTATTTGCTTACATATGTAGCGGCGAGGCTTAATAATAAGGCAGAATTAAGTGTTTCTGAGCTTCCCAAATGAGGCCCCATTTCTCTGTTCATCTCTGTGGAGCAGCCACAGAGAGACCATTAGTGCAGGGTGATTTAAGGTTTCCTAGGACAGCTCCCAAAGGGGGATGCATTTAGCTAAGTCTGGCTATCATGATCAATGGTCATCCATTGGCGCCTATCTGTCTAGGGAGTGCCGGATGGACATCTGGACTGCATTACTAAGTGTCAGGACTAAGTGACTCATATCTCACCTTGATCAACCAATCAGGGACTGGTAGGGCTGAGTAACCCACGTGGGACTCTGATGCCCATGGAACTTTCAGCCAATCAACGAGCTGAAGTTCCTCCAGGTAAAAACAGGCAACACAGGCCTGGAGATTCAGATTCAACAAGATTCAGATTCGGGAGATTCAGTAAGATTCTGGAGAGGATTCTGTGGACTGTTCTAAAGGGAATTCAAAGGAGAATTCCAGGGCAGGACGGCCCAGGAGCAGAAGGCTCCCAAGGGCAGGACATTCTCGCAGCGTGCCTCCTGACCATCCTGAGACTCAGCCCGGACAACCACGGAACGGCCAGTGTGTCCGAGTGCCAGAACTTTCCTTTGTTCTAAGAGTCTAGAGTGGAGGTTGCCAGAGAGTAACCAGCAGCAGGCCTCGTGAACAGGTCGGAACTGTGGACAGCTGAATCACTATTCAGAACTAGCGCTTCATCAGGAACGAACCGGTCCTCTTCCTGATTTGCTGGGACCCACAGTCATCTTTTCTCCTGTGCACAAACTTTGCTAGTTAAAGCCAACACTAACTAGCCGGTCAGTGAGCATCAGCAGCGCACCGTCGCAAGCCGCACAGCACAACCTGGCACCGAGCCAGAGAGCGCGGATTGGACAGCATCAGCCTGCAATTGTTTCTTTGTGCCCGCAGGAGATCTGAATCCCCAGAAATTGGATGAGTATTCAACTTCACTGCATTACAGCTCGAGAATTCAATTGTTATCCCAACCAGTTGATATCAATTTAATTCCTAAGAGTTATGTACTTGTTTTGAGTATCTAATGTAGAAGTTGTAACCAAGTTCACTTTACGAAACGGTCTTAATGAATGATATACTGAACGTATGTCCTCTTGATATGTGTAACACTTCGTAACTGATTGAATATATATCTTTTGTATTCTGATAACCCTCTCGATAAGATCTGTTAGGTTTAAGGCATACTCTATGTATTAATAAATGTATCCTCGTGTATTAGTACCTGTGTGTGTGCGTTGTTTGAGTTATATCGCATGGTTGGACTCTAAAGCCATCAAAAGAATCAACTTTGTGATTTACTGCTACAATTGAAAATTGTCTCAGTAAATGCCCAAACCCTACAGAACAGGTGCCTTCAGAGAGCCACTATGATTACATATTTGGCGTCCCTGAACGGCTATGAAACACTACACATACATAGCAAGCTGGTGCCTGGATCTTATATAGTTATTGATTCTATAACAGTACATAAAGTTAAGATGCTGAGGATACAGAATATAGGCTGAGAGTCACGAGATAATGCCTTTTGTCCTTTTGTCTGGTTTGTACAGTAGCACATGCTCATTGTCTTAGATATCAATGGGCATCATTACTTACAATAAAATAAAAATAAAACTCCTACCTGCTTACACCGAGAACAGGTCAATGAGTTAATGGTTCCCCAGATTCTCCAGTAAACAAGGTTCCAGGATTTTAATTCCTCGTATAAACTGATTAAATAGTCATGTATTTCCCAGTTTTTTTCTCTGAAAGTGAAAATAAACCGACAAGACCTAAAACTGCTTAATAGCAAGTTTTGACTGAGAATTAATTGTACAATTTCAATGTTTTTATTATCTCCAGATCACAAAGGAAATTTGTGTCGAGGCAAACATGGACTTCACTGTTGTTTTTTACATTTATGGACTTACAGTATGTTATAAAAGCATGACTCTATCTTTCAGGAAATACAGCTACTGCAGAATCATAACTTACAATGCTCTCTAAATGTATTGGGAAAGCAAAGTCAAAACTGTTCTTCTTGGTTTACAGTCAAGCGATTTGTATTTGTGATCAGGAGATTAAGGAGATGTATGAATGACATGTACAATATTTTAATTTTATTTTTGGATAATTTCATTCATATATTTGATTATATTAGAACACAAACATGCCTGTGTTCAATTCAGTTAATTCAAGTGACAATACAAATTGGGGAGCACCTTCACATACAGTAAGTACATTTCAGATTTTATAAGTCAGTATTTAGTTACATTTCACTTTGAGACAAAAACTGCATGACACCTGAGACCTGTTCTCACCAACCTTTTTCTGCAGTCATTTAAGATGCTGAATTGTCAATCATATTAATACATGATCACAAATACAAATGGCTTTACCATTGAGCAAAAAAAAATACTTTTGAATTTTGTGTTCCAATTTGTTTGGAGGGCACTGCAAATCAGGAAGCTAATATTTAGTTTTTATGTGAATTTATTTAGGTTCACTGAAAAAAATCCATACCAAAGACATAAATGGTAAGCATTACCTTGTGTGGGTGTATATTATATTCCCATGAAGATCAATGTTAATTTTTCCTGGAACACAGGAGATTTTGCTCTCTGTTTCTTTGGTAAGAAGTTTATTGCAAAGACAACATCTGAAGAGGGAGAAAAAGCAAAGAGCTGTGTTGACAAGCACGGTACTCTGGAAAGCACAAGAGGAAGAAAGCATCGTTTTTACCTGTACAGGGTTGCAGCATTGCCTGGAGAATCAGGATTCTTATACTCTGAGTCAAAAAGTCTCTCAATCTTTTTCTGAAATATTTTGCTGCAGAACAAAGGCAAAATACATTGTAAATGTATATATATAATATATCATATATAATAAATATTGTAGATTTATTATGTTATATATAACAATAATATAAATATAAAAATAATATAAATATATAATAAATAAAAACATGCCACACTGGCATTTTAATGATTTCAGGATACAATTTTATTTTAAAATCTTTTGTTTAACAACACTTATACTGTACAGTATAATGTATAATAAACACAACCATATAGCTGACACACACAGAACACATCTGAATAAACTTCAAAACTTGTTACCTTTTAAATTTATCCTTTTTGTCTTTTATGTCATCTGCCTCATTGTGAGTGAACAGGTCTGCTATTCGGGTAGCTAAGTTAGAATTGATGCAGTTCATATTGCATGGAGTAGCTACAATAGCACTCATGTGCTTATGACAGTACTGTACACATTCTTCAACCTAAGGGAAAAAGGAGTTAGTAAAATTGTTGTTTAATCTTATTATAACATGCTTCAGAAATTGCAAAAAGTGAAGACAGAAATCTACACAACACTGCACAAAGGCTCAAAACGGTATAGAAATTGCATACTAGTCTTATTCCAGGAACTACATGACCAGTCTTTGCAAGTAAAGGAAAGCCAGCTAATTGCACAGATTATATCATATGGTCCAGAAATAGAACACTTGCAGCAAGCATAGGTTACTTACTAATGTGTCCATTTTCAGAAATTCTGAAGAGATCAGGATTGAAATCACATTGCTGGGTTCTGAAATAAATGCATAATACACACAACACCTAATACAACAAATGTTAAAATATCATAATTCATGATACAGCAAATACCTCAATTGCACAATACCATTCAAAATACTTCAGCACAATTCTATGTTCACATTTCTGTAGTCTTACATCATTATTGTTTTAATTATTTTATCATTCAATGAACACCCAAATAAATCAAAAGGTGGTTTTCCCTACCTAATCTGGGTTTGTCATTATTTTCAGAAGATTCGCCATTCCTCTTCACATAATTCATCAGCCAGTCAAAGATCTGAACATCACAGTGCACAGAAATATCCACCTCCTCCCAGCGCTGGGCATCCACAGACAGGTACTCAGCAAAGTACTTCATCTCATTGATGAGGAGGTCTCGTGGGCACACAAAGTCCTGCTTCAGATTCTTGGCCTCATCGCAGACATGGATCACCATGTTAGGTCTGAAAGGGTCGGTTTAGAAAGTGACATTCACAAATTAGGATATTTAACACTGTGGAACAATCGTAAAAATGATCTACAGTATACGTATAATATCATTACCCGGTCTGAAATGAACAAGAGTGTCTCACAGTGAGAAAGATTAATATTACAGAATATTAGTATAAAAAAACCAAAAGATTTAAAAAGAATGAAGGCAATAGAATACAGTAATACAAAATATTACAGAAGTGCAAAAAACATACTATTTTATTAAGTGCTGTCGATAATCCAAATTACTTGAGTGGCATTCATTTCATAAACTAATTAAACATTGGAGGAAAGTAATTCGCCAGCAGCCATATCACCCTCCAACTCACAATTAACAACCCACTGAAACTAAGCAGGGGTGAGCTTGGCCGCTATCTGGATGTGAGACCACCTAGGAGAAACTAAGGTTGCAGCTGTTAATGTGGCCAGTAGGGGGTGCTCACCCTAATGTTATACTGTAAAAAGGCACTGTCCTTTGAGATGTTAGACCAAGGTCTTGCCTCTCTGTGGGCAGAGAAGTCACAGATTAAAAATCCCAGGGTGCTTCTCAAAAAAAGTAGGGGTATAAACCTGGCATCCTGACCATCCCATTGTCCCTCCTAATAATCCCCATTTAAGAATTGGCTTCATCACTCCTCCCCACTGATAGCTGATGTGTGGTGAGTGTACTGGCATCCATGTGGGGCTGCACATTGGTGGTGGTGAAAGGGAGTCCTCATTATCTTTAAAGCACTTTGAGTGGAGTGTCCAGAAAAGTAAAAGGAATGATTATTAATACTAATTTCATTATGAAACAGCATGCTGATTTTCCTAAACATTTTGATATGCTCATTAAAAGCAAGCTAATGAAGTCCCACCCTTTGCTCTCATCCACTTTCCCTTTGTACTCATCTGTAGTGTTGGTCTCTTTCTCAGCTGATGAGTGTGTTACAGGAAAACCTGAAACAAATATAAATAAATTGACAAAAAGATGTCAAAGATCGTTTCCTCATTTACAGTTTGAAGCATTATGCTCTACCAAAGAGTGCAGAAAAGAACCAGAGCAATATACACTTCCAAACTATTCCAGATAACTAAATGAAAAAGCATTAAGTTCTGTTTGGAATATTAAAGCCTGCACTCTTACCAGTCACTGAAATAGTGCTCTGACTGGGTCGCTTTTCTCCCAGTTCTTCAAAAGAGTCAAGCAATGTGGGCTTGACGTATGTCGTCGGGGTATCTGATGGGGATCCCCCACTCGCCACTAACGCATTGCATTGGTTATCAGTGTATGGAAGGCTTCCACTGCTCTTCAATTCCTCGAATCTCCTAGCGCACTGTAAATCATTGCAAGTGTTAGAAATTCTCAGTATTCATTTTACTATACTTCTAATGCTAATAACACTTTGTATAAACTACACTACAATGTATGAACATGTTTTGACACAAAGTAATTTTGATACTTCCCTTACTGCTAAGGAATTCCATGAACACAAGAAAACAAAATGTTTAGTACACAGTGTGCCACATAGCTTTTTATAATGACTTTAGAAAGACAGAGCAGACCTACCATGGGATTTAGTTAATATCACTTTCAAATGAAGTATTTGTTTCCTTCAAATTACTTTCATTGCCAATATGTGGGATCACATGCCACAGTATCATAACTATAATAGACAGGATTTTACCTCTTTGGGTGTGAAACCAGGTACAAGTCTTGCCACATTCTCCCAGTTTATGGGCTGAGGAACACCCCAAAGGGAACTTAAAATCATGTCTAGAACCAAGATGTTATTATCATAGGGAAAGTTGTTGTTCACAGAGCAGAAACGGCTCATACCTGTAATGAATTAGACATAAATAACACATGTTAAGAAAGACACTTTTAGAAGCAGAATTCTTAAGTATGAACATTAATAGACAACTGAACATTCAACAGGACTGTAGTTAAATAGGGCGATTTAGTGGAGTACCACAGGGATCTGTATTAGTACCTTATCTCTTTCTAACTTATACCAATGATCATCAAAATGGGAGGGTTAGCAAACCAATTTAAAAAAGATTGAGATAAAATTCAAGAGTGTGCAAACACCTGACTGCTAATACTTAAATATAGAAATGTGCAGAATATTACATTCATGTAGGAAAAATACAAATGACAAAATTAGAAATACTGAGCTTAAAGTGTAATGTGTATTTAAGATGACATATTGTCTACACCTTTTAGGCAATAAGAGGAAGCACTGAAAAAGACAAACTAAATGTTGGGATAGACAGTTAAAAGCTTGGAATTTAAATCAAGGCATGTTGTGTTAATGAACAAGTAATAGGTTTATTCCATGTTGAAAAAAAGAAGAAAGAAAACACAATGTTTTGGCCGTGGAGCCTTCTTCAGGTGTGAGCAAGGCTCCTCCACAGCCGAAACGTTGTGTTTTCCTTCTTCTTTTTTTCAGCATGGAATAAACTTATTACTTGTTCCTTTGCAGCCTACGCATGCAGCTACCCACCTGAACTACTATGTTGTGTTAATATTTCACAATATACTTGTTACATTTAATTTAGAATATTATGAACAATTCTCGTCACTGTATTACATTAAAAAAATTGCTGCTCTGGAATCAGTCCAGGGAAGTGCAACAAGAAACATTCTGGGGCCTAAAGGAACATCCTCTATGGACAGTCTAAAATACTCAACCTTTTTTTTTCTTGAAGACCATGATGGACCTGATCCAAGGATTTAAAATCCTCAAAGGTACCTATAAAGTCAACCCAGCAGACCCTTTCAGGATCAACTGTGAAGCATGAGCCATAGGACATGAGTACAACTATGTAAAAGAACATTTTACACAAAGAGCAGAGGGCACTTTTTACCCAAAGGGTTGTGGGACTATGTCTTCTTTCAAGGATTGGCTGGAAGAATCCTTGGATTAATGACCAAGATCCAAATTATTTGGCTAGATGGGCCAAACAGTTCTCCTTCTTGCACACTTGTGGGTCTGTTATAAGAGGGTAACAGGTTTATACGGATTCACTTTTTTTTCTGCCAATATAATGGCTGATTTCTATGATATGAATGCCCTTAACAGGGGTTTTAGCAATTGTAACCAACATCCGAAAGAGTGCCAAAGACTTTCACTTAGTATGAAATGTGAGCGGGAAGACCGTTTTCCATTTGTTCATGTTCCAGTCACCTCACAGACCACACTGTAACCCAAATCAGGCAGAACACACCCTGGGCGGGACGTGCATTGCATGAGTCAGGCGCACAAGGATCCACTTATAGACATCACATCACCTTGAAGACCAAGCTGAAACCAATCACATTTTTAATTTGCCATTATAAAGTGAGTGTCGTCCCACGTCCTAAAATGATTAACTTAGCTAGACTAATGAGGCGTTGTCAATTAAGGCAATTAAAAAAGAAAGCGCTCTCTTGTTACAGCCTCTCCCACGCAAGTAATTCCGCATAAATTAAAAAATAATAGGCAATGTGTAACTCTGCCAAAGACAATTTTTAAAACTTGTGTATGAATCGAGAGTCCTCTTGGATTTCGAACACGGTCTTCCTGGCTCTTGATTTTCTTTTAGCCTAACATTTCACTTAAGAGAAAAGCTGAGATCGCCTCTTCTGAGGCGAATCAAAAATAAAGAGTCCGCCCTGCTACTGTACATAGTTTAAAAGGTATGTCAAGGACACTTCAAAGATGATTTGTAATATTTCAACATTGTAAAGTTCACCATTTTTCTTTTCAGGATCTCAATTTGTCAGCTAGGTAGCACATAATTCTGAAATGCCAGTAATACTGCCCAACGCCACGCAGCACTGAACCTAACGCCATGCAGAACAACGTTCGTCATAAAAGATTGATGACGTCCGTACGCATTGCGCTTCCCAGGAAACACCACCACAGCGCCATATGTTCCTCACAATGAATGAGGCAATAAAAACCATGTAACAACGAAATGTGATAAATATAATAACTTCCAAATTATAAATGCGTTAATTTATTATAGTAGCTTTATCAGTTTAAAGCATGCTATGCCATGTAATACTTAGCTAATTTTCTCATTAAATGGTCCTCCTCTTCTTTTCAAAAGCTTTATCAGATATATCCAGTCTTAACATAAAAGACCGCAATTAAATAAATTCGTTTACTACACGAAAAGCCACAGTTCTCGGTATCTGCCACCCGGTCATCCAGTGGTGCATTAGCTAGACATTTCACTTTATTATAGTGCTGCAGTAAGATCCCCCTCCCTTCACTTACGCTGATAGCTGCAAGGTTTGACAGACAGGCCAGCGGAGCAATCATTGTAATCCGCGAAAATAAGACGGGTCTCCCAGTGACCGGAATAAACCTATTCTTAGCCAATCAGTAATCAGTGGGCGGTGCTCTCCGCTCTTGTGTTTGTGAGTGTGTTGCAGATGACTAGGTTCCCTTCCGGTGCCGCAGTGCAGGTGGGTTAGGAAAGCGTCGCCGTTGCCTAGTAACAGTTGAGTTTTGGTGCTTGCAGTCATTTGTACACGTTTTTTTTTTAATCCAGTTTTATAGTTGTATGTCGAATTACGAAATGTCATCTTGACTTATTTGTAGGATGCATTTCCTTCTTTGCTCTTTACTGTTGTTTGCCTTTGCGTGTTCCACTTTTTGTGATTAAACAGAAAAGTTTGTGTTGGCAATTTTCACATAGCTTTGCGTTGACCATCTTCTTTCGGACCACATACAAAGCTTTACGTCAGTTGTTTAGCTTCCTTACGGAGTTTAACATCTAAAGGCGGAGCTTTGAAATAAATGGTCCAAATACAGATAATATAAAAATATATTGCGTCTTTACAATTGTTTATTAAATTGTATTAGGATTCACAGAAACATTGTGCGTGTTTCTGTTTGCTTTTCACAGGTGGGATGATGGCGGACAGACAATAAGTGCATCGTGATGTGAAAAAACCTTTCATCTGTTTTCGCAGAGAAAAGTACATTCGTTTTATCTGGGTCTAATACCTAGGCGTTGCTTTAGAAAAAAAAATGGCTTCTGCGAGAAACACAAACTGTACCGGTAATTCAAAACTACACAATTCAAGAGCATCCACTAGACAGCTGTTAAACAGAAGCGAAGCGTCAGTCACAAGAGCAGCTCAACACCCCAGGGAGCAGTGTCATGTGACTGGTGTGGCAGTGCCACTGTGTGGGGCACGGGCCCCTGTCAGGATGGAGTCAAAGTCAAGAGTCATCGGTAGAGAGAAGATGGCAAAATCAGTGAGGGATAAATCGACGCAGGTAATAATACCATGCAGTCTGTGACCGAGCTTGATGTTGACTCCTTTTCCTTTCAGAGGTTCCACAAGAGATTTTACGTTTTGTTCTTTTTGCTGTTATTGTCCACAGAAGAACTGAAAGGCATAAATGGGCAAACACAAGTGACACTAATGCTGCCTCTACAGACAAACTGTCTGGCTAATCTGAAAAACAGCTAAAACAAATTAACCCAGATTTGCTTAATTTGTTGGATCAGTGAAATAATGACACTTTGGCTACTGTGTTTGTAGTGCCGTTAATGATGTGGGATAATTTGTGTTTGTGTTATTATGTGTTATTATTTTATTGATATTTTCTTTCTATTCATTAATATTTTTTAGAAAAAAAAAGATATATTTTATTACCAATGCCAAATTATAATCCGATATCTAAAATCTCAAAGTATTCTTTCACATACCTAGACTTGGTATGCCTGTGCATGATTATGTCATATACTTCTGTAATGGCGGATTGTGAATAATCTTGTTATTTGGCTCCACAGGTATCTCTTCTTCACAATAGTTTACTGGAAAGGAATGCAGCTCTTGAGAAAGAAGTCTTGCGTCTAAAAGGTGAATTAAAGGAAAAGGTCCTGTGCATGTCCAGTTTATCCACACTAATACAGGAAAAGGTAGTCATGATTACATGCTTAAAAGTACAGTATAAACTAATATTCATTTAAACTGTGAGTCACTTTTGTAACATTTTACGTTTACATGTGTTTCTTGCCTAGGATGTGGAACATTTGAAAGAACTGACTTCTGAAAGAGAGCTCCATGGTCAGATCAAAGCTCAGCTGCAGAAAGCCGAAATGGCAGTGCAAGAACAGATGCAGATAAATCACGAACGCACTTCAGCCTGTGAACAAACAATCAAGGAGTTGAAATTGCTGGTACTGTATGTGTAATGCATCAAGGCAGCATGGTGACATGGTGGTTAGTGCTACTGTCTCAAACCCTTTGGGTCCTGGGTTTAATTCTGGCCTGGGGTACTTTTTGTGTGGAGTTTGCATATTATCCTTGTATGCATGGGGGTTTTCTTCAGGTACTTTTGTTTTCTCCCACAGTACATATGCTGCCAGGGTTAACCGTTACCTTTAATGAATGTGTGTGCCCTACGATAGTCTGGAATTCCATCTACAGTGTAAATCTGCCTTGTGCCCTGGGCCTTCTGGGTTAATTTCCAGTTCCCTATGAGGATAAAACAGTTATTGAAAATGAAAGGGGAACTACATCACATTGAGAATGGTCTGTCTACAAATTGGGTACTGCAAACTAATTAAAGTTTTTTTTGTTTAGTTGGTTAGAGTACACTCCTATTCTAGTGCCCCATTAGTTTTTATGTGAAC
This sequence comes from Atractosteus spatula, assembly GCF_055471065.1. Taxonomy (NCBI): domain Eukaryota; kingdom Metazoa; phylum Chordata; class Actinopteri; order Semionotiformes; family Lepisosteidae; genus Atractosteus; species Atractosteus spatula. The sequence continues at coordinate 13,092,375 of NC_142720.1, forward strand.
GACTGTGTGCAACAAATGGGAAAAATACTCCTCCAACATTTGCACATTATTAAAATATTTTAATAGAGCTGTTTGAAGTTTGTTTGATGCTGAGCCTGGTGTTAAGGCTGAAGCTCACTACTGAAAATCTCTATACTGTACTTTTTGCAGCACAATGTGAACATTGCAGAGTTAAAAAAAGAGATGGACTCTGAGAGACACAGCAACAATGAAAAAATCAGCAAGTTAAAACAACAGGTCTCAGACATCCTTGAAGGAAGATCTTGGTAATTATTTTATAAACAAATACAAAAAAATGTTGTTACTGCTATTTCATGTCCAAATAACAGATTAACAGTTAACATTAACTGTTACACTTTTGAAAATATATTAAAATTGCTTTAAAAAGAATTTGTGAAAGCTATTAATTGCATTAGAGATGCATTTGGACTAGATTTAAATCTAGAGATTTTGAAGAATGTCATGCAAACCTTTATCCAATGTGTTTGGTCACAGTGTGTTTTAAAACTTTCAGGGAGCGACATCAACAGCTTGAGGATCTCACTAAGGAAATAGTCAGACTGACTGAAAAAACCAATACTCTAAAGAAACAATTAACAGCAGAGCAAATTCCAAAAATGGTACTTAACCCCTTTTAAGAATGAATTAACATAAATGCTAAAAAGCATTTTTTTAAACTGAAGAAAAAGTTTATAAAAATAACTACTGTGTCAATGAAGGTGTTTTGCCATGCTAGAAATTAGAGTGCATATCATATCATAAAGGAATCTGTTTATTTTAAATATTAACATAAAAAAAGAAATTCTATTATTTGTTCTTCTATTTAGTCAAAACAATGTAAGAGGAATAAGTATTCACATAAGGTAGTATGGTATGATTCTGGAATGTATTATGACTAAATAGTACACATGGTTTAAATTATTATTTTGTATTAAACGTTATTTTTCATTATTTAAAACTTGTGTCTAGTATAAACCTTTAACTTTTCATTAACATTTTTTGTTGACTGGAAGTCAGTATAGTTTGTGTTTTGTATGTCAAGAAAAACAAAATTGCCACCCAGACATTTTTCCAAATTTTCTTATTTTAAATCTTAGGCCTACATTAAATAAAACCTTTCACTCACTTAACAGATGTGAATTATAACCCCAATACTTGAAGAAACAAAGAAAAAAAATAACATGAAATACAAGCCTTGTAAACTACAGTCGGCAGATGAACTGAAAATTTTCATTTAATCTGGTTCTTAGTGTGTTAACGGTGTTGTTTTTTTCCCCATCTTTGTTTTCCAACTATTTGTTCTCCATGAAGTGTAAAAATTGTAAATCCTTACAATCCAGATTAGAAGAGAAGACCTTGCAGCTCAGACTTAAGGAAAAGACTGTAGAAGAACTGCACGACTTTTGCAAGAGGTTTGAAAAACAGCTGACACAGCAGGTAAAAACTATAACGTTAATTTCATGGAGCAAGGAAATAACGGTACCGATAAAGGTGGCCCATTTAAACAATGGTAATGTAATAACCATGGAGCAGTAGAATTTAGCACTTATATTAATGGGGCCTTGGGAAAATGTTCCCTGATCTTTCAAGTAAATTAATGTACACGTCAGAGGGCTCAAACAGTACTAGAGGGTGCGTGGTGTGCTTCTAGGAATTAAAAGTGCTTGTACACAACAGAATTCAGTCGGTTGTGGAACATGCTACTGAAGATTACTGTTACAGATGAGAATTACTCACTTGAAGCAACGTTATAATAGGAAGAGCAGTCCTGCTGAGGCATTTAGGTTCTGTTGAAATCAGATCAGCTTTTGGCAAACACCATGCAACAGCTAGGTTGTAACAGAGCTGAAATTTGTACAAAAGCAGATGGAGCCTGGCAGTCATGGTTAGGGTTCCTTAAGCCTGGTTTAACAAAATATTGTGGATAGATGAGACCCATTTCACATACTGTACCAAGACCATGTCAACAGTTGTAACTGCATTGGTTTAGAACTAGGGACTAGGTCTTGGTAGACTTACGGTGGACCAAATCCTACATGGTCACATCGAACTACAACGGATTGAAGCAAAAGTGCCTTGAAATGTCGTTTACTTTCACTGGATGGTGTTTTTCAGGGAGCCATTTTTACTGGTTAATCCATGGTCCCAAAAAATGTATTATGGAAACATGTCATTCTCACACATCGGTAGCATAAGAATTTGCAATAGACAACCTTTATGCTGGATGTTGCATTCCTGTGAAAATAATTCTCTCACATTTTGTGATCGTAAATTGTTCTTTTAAGTTTTAAGTTCTTTTAAGCTTGTCTGCCACAATGTCTACATCTGATGTGGTGTATGCTTTGACTGTGTGGCCAAAGTCTAATATATTTGATATTGTGGTACTGTAGATCTCAAAGATGCCATTCTTTATCACATGGCTCTCTAGAACACACAACATTCGTCTCTGCCCATGCATGTGCTTTATAGTGTCCCCTTGTGTGTACTGTTGTTGGGAACATATGTGGTCCTTTTGGGGCATGGATTTTCAGTCTTCTATAGCAGGGTTGTTGTGATAGTTACTTGAACTTTTTTAACTGCTCTTTTCTTGTACTGAAGGACAAATACTTTCTTTCTATTTCTAAACAGGATAAGCTGTTAAGATTGTCAGTGAAGAATGATTCGCATCATCTGAAATGATAACACACAATGTTGGGTGTGAATTGTGAAGTTTTATAAAAGCTACAGTTTTTAGTGTTTTTTTTCATTTTATACCCACCCAATATGGAATTGACAGTTCTTTCTTTACGATTTGGCTAACTTTCAAAGACTCCTGTACAGCATGAGAAGAATGAGGAACTGCAGGCTTGCTGATCCAACCTGCCTACACATCGAGCCTTTCTTCTTTTCTCATTAATCCACAGTGCTGAATGGAAAAGTTAACTGTAGGAGTGAAGTGTCTCTCTTTGACATTACTACTGGCCTGTAGGCACTTAGGGAGTCATAGGAATTGCCTCGTACACAAAAGTCAGGAGAACTCTGGTTAACTAATCCTAGCTCTCCACGGTAAAGGGCTAACTCTTTTTACTAAAAATGCAGCACAATAGTTTGGGCACAATGATACCGATTACTATTTCCTACTGGAATATATAAATTATATTAGACATTAACATAGTTTATGTATTGGTTATAGAGTATCCTGATGGACTTCTATAGCTGGAACAGTCATTATACAGTATATTGATACACCTTTGGAGATTGTTTTCAAATTAAACTGAACTTCTTCAGAGGTACTGCTGCATACCTCAAGGAACATATAGAATGCAAGTTTAAATGGAGTAACTAATTTCATTATACTAGATATCTGAAAATTGCATTTTGAACATAACAGGAACATGATAAGCATTCTGTGTGCTATGAACTAAACATTGTTAATAAGGTCTCGAAGACACGTATGTACCGTAGTAAGCTAATAGCTGACATAAAAAGGAAGCTAGCAAATGAAGTTTGGGAGGAATAACAGCAAGTTAATCTCACCCAGCCGTTCTCAAGATGTTTGTCCAGCTTACAGCTATCCATCCCCTTTCCTCGTTCTCAGGCCAGGGGGCTACCAAGTAACCAAGTGGGTTGAGACAAAACTGTCCTACCAAAATATTCCACATTTACAAAGCATCTGATCTTGGATGTTGTTGTTCCTTGTGACTTTCAGTTAAGCTCATTAGTTATAAATCATCTGAATGTACCTAAGCTCAAACAAAAGACATGGCTTGCACTGTACTTTTCTTACTTTATATATTCTATATGTATGCTACATTTACAGTCAATCTGAAATTTATTCCTGTCATTTTTTGATCTTTTAGTTTACATTTCTGTAGACACAAAACCTAAAGTAATTAAATGTACATACTGATATATAAAAAAAAAATGAAAGTCTGAGACGATCATAAAAAGACTGAGACTCCAGCAACCTCATCACTTACTAATTAATCTGTTTAATAACAGGAACTGCTGTAGTTGAACAAACATTTTATTATGTCAAAATAAGTCTTCATTTTTACATGTACATTTTAGAGACGTTGACTCAAATTCTACAATAACACACCCCCTGAAAACAAGCCTGTGAATGGCTGTCAGATACAGAAACTGACGTGGATCTGGAATATGAACAAAAACAGTTAAAAATTATTTAAATGAACCATTTAAATAATAAGAGCAAACCATGTCAATAATTGGTACTACAGTACAGTATATTTTGTAATCGTTCATATGTTCATTATGTTACATTATCTTCAAATCACATCCACTTTGGTATAATCCTAACATTAACATTCTTAAAATAGCAGGCTTCAATGAGTTTGTTCTAGGATACCTAAATGACCTCAACAAATATGTAATAACCTAGTCTTAATTAAGACACATTTGTCTTTTTCTTCTAAATCAGTCATACCCCTCATATATGAGAGCGTCACATATTCACTTGAAAAATCATCCAAATTTCTTTTAGTATATGTTTGTCTTAAGTATTTGCTTAAAAATCTGAATGTGAATTGTATTATTGATGAAATGATGTATTACCTGTAAAAACAGAAGGCATACCAATCTTCATGTTTTTTGTTTTCATTAAGTTGTTTTAAAAAAAAATCTAATTTTATTACAATCTGTTAGATGGCAAAAATAATAAAAAATTGTGTGGAAAGTTTGAATATTTGTGCATACTTTAATTCACGATGTGCAAACACCTCTGCATCTATGAATTAACATTACTAATACTTGAGAGGAAGCTTAGGTTTTCACCAAGTCAAACTTCCAAGTAAAGTAACCTTTAGTGTATAATGCGAATCTTTACACATTAAAAGATTTTACAATTCTAAGAATGCTTTGGTTATTCCATAATAATAGCCTACTTGATAGTTTCGTGTGAAACACAACCGACCAATCATTGCACACTAAATTAAATCCCCTGTACACTTTGTATTAACCTTTTAAATCACAAGCCCCCCAAAGGCACCGAGGAGCAATTTCGATCTTTTCTCAAACGTAAGAGACAACAGTATGAGTCAAAACAACAGTGCATCGAATGAAATGCATGTAACAGGAAATTCCATGTTTACTCGTGTCACATTCAACAATTCAGTGTGAAGATCTTTAGCTTAAAAAAGGATTGACAAAACAATGAGAGCCCTTCAAAGAAAACAATAAGGTATAGCTTTGTTATGGTAAAACATAAGTTTAATATATTAATATTTTTAATATTTGTAATTGATATTCTCCCTCTTATTTGGGATTTGGTTTTCATCCTAAAATGCTGACTTTGTTAAAAAATATATACTTTGTCATTAATACATAATGATTGAAACTTTTCACCAGAACAGAAAAACTCAGCATTATCCCATCTTTATAAAAAAAAAGAACAATTCACTTATTTTCCACTTATCCATTTTCAAAAACTTTCTCTTTTCAGTTTCAAATTTAAACCTATGGCCAAACAATCAAAGTTATATGCAAGTGAACAGTTTCTGACAACCTGTTAATCTTAAATGTGTCTAGAATGTCCAATGTTATTAAAAATACACTGCATAATTTAACGGCCTTCAATTATGACGTGACTACAAAATGCAACCAGCAAGAGGTTTTCTGCCAGTGTCATCATTAAAAGAAAACCAAGGATATTTATTATCTCATCAGACACAGGAGACTGGGGGTCACCCAAAGTTTCCAGACAACATATTTAATGTGGGCAGTCTTGAAGTGGCTTTTAGCTTCCTGTGATAGTTACTGCATTCACTTGCCAGTGAAGTGATGAAAGGGACAGTGGGTCATCTGGTAATCTGAGCAGCCAGAGGACAGAGAACGTTTTCAGTTTCTCCCCTTTCTTGACCAGTGATGTGTAGGGAAGCGGTTTAAAATCAAATTCCACACAAAAAAAAATATCTGTTCACAGAAATAGTAAAAATTTCACAGATCTATTTTCTCAGGAATAACGATAGCAGCACTGGAAGTAGGCTTCCTTTCGGGATCTCCCGGTGTTCCTGTGAACAGAGACTCGAACACATCCTCCGGGTTCGAAAGGGTCTCTGGGGCTGCCGCTGCTGCCCCAGCTCTCAATGCTTGTGTGCTGGCCGACCCTGGCTGCTGCTCTGCAATCCTCTCCAGTTCTGCTTGCTTCCTGCCTCTCCTTTTGCCGAGAATTTTTACGTAGTTGGCTGGGACGAGTCCTGTACTCTGACCATCCAAACTGGCCAAAAGCCATCCCCGTACCCTAGGCTGTTGTTCTGCCAGGAATAAAAATACTATAATTAATGTTTGTGGAAAAGTATGTGCGCAGAGCAATTTAGGATCCCTCCCAATCTCACATAATTTCTACTGAAACAAGCGAGACAGCAGTCATGTCCATCTTAAAACCATGCCAACGTTCTGTAGCGTATCTTTAAAAGTCTATAAAACTGGGGCTTAATTATGCAGAATCGCACTTTGGACTGTGTTCTGGATCATTTAAAAAAATAATAATTTAAAATAAATGGATCAAATTCTTACCCTTAGGTGCCAAGTTCAACATATCCCCAGCACGAATAGAAATTTCTTCCTCCGAGGCAGCTGTGAAATCATATTCTGCCCTTGCCACCACGTGGTCATCGTCGCCATTTGCCCAGTTTGTGGATGCTTTGGGTTCAAACAATTATGGTTAAAAGCGATTATACTCAACAGTAACAGACATTATAATATACACTTAAACTCTGCTGTCTCAGACATACTTTCAGGCATTAGTTTCAAAGAGATCAACACTGTACTGACAAAGCAATCAAACCCCATTTCTAACATATTCCAACCTGTGTATTTCTTTCCTTGTGAGTTTTCTTCTTCTTCCATACATGACTATATCGTTGTCTAGAAAGGGACTCACCAGTTTCTTCTGCCCCAACAGTTGAACTCAGCAGTTTCCAAATCAGGTAAGGTCCTCCAAGGATGACAGCAAAGAAAAGGAATATAGGCCAAGACTTGACAGAGCTGGCAGCTCTGTCTTCAGCTCCAGCCTCAACCACTACGCCAGCGCTGTCCGCCCACAGGTCCTCCGCCTCGGACGCCCTGCGCAGTCCCAGCATCCTCTGCAGCCGCCTGTAGAGGTACCGCAGGGTGCGCACCAGAGCAAAGGCCGAGAAGACCTTGGTGAAGTGGACCTTCAGCCTGGAGAAGTGGTTTGCCACATCCAAGACTGCCCGGAAGCTGTTGTAGACGGCGGAGAACGTGGCATCCATCATCATGCTGACGGAGGAGAAGGCGTGAACGATGCTCTCGATGGACTGGAAGGCCCCCCGGCTGCTCTCCTCTGCCTGCTGCACGAATCGGCTGGGTGGAGCCTCGTCCACACGAAACCTGTTGTATCCCAGCCCACCTCCATAGCCGTAGCTGTATGGGCTGTAGCCCCCGTATACCGAGCCTCCATAGGGGCTGTAGGAAGAGGAGAAGGAGCTGTATGCTGGTCGGTAGGCTGTCAGACTGTTGCCACCATCCTGCTGGGATGGTCTTGGGGGAACGGGAGGTGGAACTCTGGTCAGGACAGGAGGGCCCGGTCTTGACAGGCCAGTGGACCCAAATTCCGTTGACCTGTTCATTGAAAGCAGGCACCATTTAGGTTTACACACGCGCGTAGATTAAAATACCTTTGCAAACATGTAATATTTGTCGATCTTCGCTTGCATTGTATGCTGCACAGAACGCATCTCCTTCTTTTCTGCTCTCTGCTGAAAGCTAAACTGAACAAAAGAAAAATTGAAAGTGTTCAGAGGACTGCGGTAACTACACATCTGAGCTGAGCAAACGTTCGTCTTCGACTCCATATTTAAGCATCAAAATTTAAAATCTTCCACTCTTTTTAGCGTCTTTCTGGTAAAGCTAATTACACAATCGCAGCTGTGTGTTGAACAGTAAAACTATGAATGCTTTTGCCATTTTCAGGGATTTTTCATTGTACATAGTTGTTTAAATTTGTATTCAGATTGATGATATAAGTGATATGCGGCAGTTTGCTTGTCTTTGTTGTCTACATGTACATTAATAATAAGCCTGTAAAAAGTGCAGGCATCTTAAGAGCCACTGCAGGCCTAAGCAAAAATTAAACACAGCATTGCCAAAAAGACAACGTTTTTACTCACTGAAAGGCAGCTGGAGTAGAAATGGCACCTGGAATCCGTCTTTCCCAGGGTTTCGGAGGAGGCTGCGATGCCATCCTTTAAAATCCCCCCAACACGGTTACCCTGTTTTCTACAGTTTCTACCCAGTTCACAGTTCAGAATCCAGCCCGTCACACTGGTCCGTCCTAGACCTTAATAATGGATCGCAGCAAAGGACGGAGGTATTGAATTAGGATGAAAAGTATTAGCCTGAATGTGAAACTGTAATACGAGTGCGACACGTAAACCATACACTCGGAATGTATTTCAGAGGAAAACACAACGATCTGTAATCACTAATTAAAAAAAATATATGTATTTCTTGTCAAATACATCGATGTTTTTGTTGAATTAGATATGAACCATTTGGGCTTGATTACTAGAACTTCGAGTTTTTGTGCTAATTCACAAGGACGTGTTTGTGCCTTAGAATTAATAATTTAATATATTTACTTTTGTATTTTTTTTGCCCTAAAACTATTTACATCAGGTTGGCATCTAAAGCGAGTGTTCAGAGATCTACTGTTCGGAGAACAATTAATCGTGCCTACTGACGCAGGAGACGTGCAAGAGCTCGGGAATGTGTAGAAAGCAAGTACGTACGGAATGTGCTTTGTTTTCGTGCAACCTCAATTGAATGCATATAGGAAGTTTTAATTATTGAGGCTGTTCTGTTTTGTTGTAATATTTATGTGTGCTTTCTTTTCTCTACAGAAATTAATGTTTCTTTGAAATAGTAGGAGTGCAATAGCAGCAGCACGTTGGGTAGTCACGCTACATTAGGACATCCTGTTTGCTCTCCAACATCAACTTGGCAACCATTAACTTTATTGTACGAACAGGACCAAAAAAAAAAACTAAGCCGAGTTAAACTTACTGAGACATTGCAGTCATTGCAATGGTCAATGTACAAATCAAATTAAAAGTGATAAAAAGTGATAAGCCTTGCTATATCAGTATTTTGTAAGTCAGATTGATGTATTATTTGTATACATTAACAAAAAATAATGTTGGTAAAAGAAGATGCATGATGTGGATATGCTTAGGTGAATAATGTCCTGTTTCGGCCGCAAAGAATTCTGTTTGCTTTTGCCTACAGAGTATGTGCTGATGTACTGGCTGTCCTCTGTAAACCCAGTCATAGACAATGCCGTGGACAGGCACTGAACCGAGAATAAGCAGGACTGACAAAATATTTAATAATTTTTAAGTCAGGCAAAGTCAACTGGTAATAGGTGGAAGAACGTGTCTACATGTCAGAATGAAACGACAAAGGTGGAGAGATTTTAATCATATAAAGAGCGTCCAAATAAAACAAACTAGTCTAGATATTGTTAGCTAAGGTACCTCCAGGTATAACCCAGTTGTAATTAAGATAGCAAAGTATCCTGGGTACCATATGTGATAGGATGATGAAACCAGAACTTTTCAATTCAAGATCAGTAGATCTCCTGATATGTTTGGACTAGGTGATGCTGTGATGGTAAGAAAAGCATTACCTGGTCTATTTTACTCTGAAATCGACTGCATTTTCCATTCCTTCCTTGTGTTTCCAGTCAGAGCTATGTTGCCCCTTAAGGAGAAGGACAGGACAATTGTACAGACTCTGCTGAAAGCAGGCTGTTGCCCTCGTTGTGTGCTTCGATTCTGTTGTGTGGGTCTGCAGTCTGCATACAGACAGCCATATCAGGTATTGCTGTTGCTCTTTTTTATGGTTACACTCTTGATATTATTCAGTTCAATCTACTATATCTAAACTTTACAAGAACATTTTTTTTGCCTTTTAATTTGTCTAAAATAATCCTTGTTGTCAAAATGGAAATGCCTGATCTAAATCTATGTGATTTTTCTTCAAGGTGCAGCTGTGTCTAGTGGCATAAAGACTTATTTATTCCCTGCAGATTCTGGAGGATGAATTGCACTGTTTTGCCAAACCAGATGTAAGTAGTAACCCTACTGCTGCAGCAGAAGAAGAGGATGACCCCCCTTGTAAAAGAATTAAGCTGGAGGGAGCAGAGATCAGTATAGCGGGTGAAAAGGGAGCTGCTATTCCCCTGCCTGGGGACAGCTTTGACACCCAGAAAAATGAGCAAAACGTTTGTGTGGTGTGTTTGGGAGTGCTTCAGGACTTCTGTGACAAAGACTTTGCCCAAAAAGTAAGCTCAGACATCCTACATTCTTCTTACTGTTTCTTTGTAAAATGACAAAGAACAAAAGTGTTAGGAAAGGTTGTGACAAAGCCTGTTGTGCGAAGCTTATATTTCTTAAATAAAGAACGTCCATGATAATAAGAAACAAAACAAAAAGTTGTAATCATATTGCTTACACTGTGCTCTGCAGTTTCCTGTTATGCACTTGAGATGGATGCACTGCCTCACTTTCCCGTGATAAAAGAACTCACAAGGTTAACAGACTTTAAAGAGAAAAATGAAATGATGTAGAACAGCATTTAAAAATCACTGTTCTGTATTTGTAAGCTAAAATACATGCTGACAATTTAAAATCGTCGTGAACAGAGTGAAATGAAAAGTGAAAAAGCCGAAACTGGTAATGAAGAAAGGCGTTCAGTAGGGTCCTGTATTTTGATGCTTTTTTGTTTAACCCTCCCTCACATTATTGCTACCGATAGATGTCCCGAGCAGTGGATTCCGCTGGCTACCAGTTCAACAGTCTAGTCGTGTCAGTGTCTCTTCCACCCCAGCTGTCAGTGAGAGAGGTGAGTCCTGTCTGTCTGTGCTGCTTTGTCTAGCCATTCTCCAATCCGAGAGAGTGATTATTTTAATGCATCTCAAGGCCTGTGCAATGTCCATAACTACGTTCAAGAATCTAATGACAGATAAAAATCGTACTTGGAGCTTTTACAGTCTGTGTTATATGTGCTGTATGTAGATGGCCAGTCCTGCCATTTTGGCATAAAAGTTGCATTAGGGACTTTTGTGTTGGTGGTTTTATGGGGATACATTCCTAGGGTAGAAGTGAAGTTTGCCTGTATGTGCATGAGGTGTATGAGGTTTATATCTAGCGAATGGCCAGGCCGTGGTAGAATACCCTGATTCTTTGATCTCATGTGTGATAGGCAGATATAGTGGTTTGTAAAGGAAACGTAGCTCTTTTCTGGTATGCTGTTTTTCTGTAGGTGGGACCTCTACCAGTTGATCACAAGTGCTGTAGTCGAATATGTTCATTCAGTTCTCAAAAAGAACTGTTTGCAAACAAAAAGAGAATGGGGGCATCACAGCTCTGTTGGGATATTCCTTGATTGATTGTGGAAAAGTGTAGGGCAAAGATGGGATTTTGTGGACATTACATGAATGTATGATGTTACAGATTCAGCTTTGTTTTTATTTCCATATTAAATGTAAAATAGTACAGTATATTATCCAGATAACCTTTTCTTGTTCAGTTTCAAGGTTCTCCAGTAGAGAGCAGTCAGGTTCTTGAAGTCTTAGTGTGCTTTTTTTTCTGTTGTGTGGTGGAACTTGGAAACAGTGGAAAATGTGATAAGACTTGATTTTTTTCTATTCCATTTGAAGTGTGTGGTGAAAAGGTCTATCTTCATTCGTGTTAAAATAAACAAAATAATTTCAAAATATCTTTGTTCATAATAAAACATGAGAACTACTGTTATGTCATTTTAAGAATTTAAGTGGTTTATTATCAGAAAAGTGTCGTCTTATTTTATTAAAAACACAAGAAAGGATCTTTCTCTGAAGTGGAAAAAGGTGAGCAAATTGATGAAATAACTAAAAGATGAAAATGAACATAAGGAAATATGACAAAATAAATGGCTATGATCACAGAGGAGGTTAACATTACTTACAAATACAGAAGTACAAGAGGAACATACAAAGCTTTATATGCCAAAAAGCCATTTTAGGTTTTTCATGGGCTATGTATAGATTACTTGAAGTTACCAAGAGATGAGGCAGTGCAGAGCTGCAAGCACGCTGAAAAACTTGCCAACGTGCCTCTTGGTCTGATTGCATAAAAATCAACCACTCCTTCTCCTGAATCATGTTACAGGAAGAGATGGTTTAGTCATGGGAACATCAAGTTTCTTGGCTGCTGAGACATATATTCCAGAATGGAGGAAGCTCTGGATGCAACTGTGAAATTACAAGCTTGTTTTCGTAACGCACAGCTCTTTAAGAAGGTGTGAGGTTAGCTGTGGAATCTAATTAAAGAGAAACCATGACAGTGCTCACATTCATTTCACTTTCCAGTAAAGCGTATATTATGGATATAGCCCTTTGGATGACCATTGAAACCACATTCCTATGTGGCTGTATTGTGATCTTATGAAAAGGCAATCAGTTCTTTTAGAGAGGACTAAATGACTGCATGGGTTATCTTGGTCACTAGGATATTTTCACTCTAATGCACTAAACTCCCCTTTTTAGAATGAGTTATTGAACTAATATTTGAACATGTGTTCATGCTTCCTGTTGTTTTACAAAATGGAGAAGTGAAACGAGGATTGCAGAGCTATAGGTTTGTGTAATACAGTTTACCAACGCCTGCACATCTTTTATTTGTGTCATGATGAAGTTGAAAGCTGGTACATGATCTTGATGTGTGGGTGATCCAGATGTAGGTCCAGACTATCCCTCAGGTCTTTTCTTATATTGGTGACCTTTTCATTTTATATGGGCTGCCTACACAGGCCGTCGCCGCCCACTGATTTCATGCTGAGCATCACACATAGTTTTGCAGTTTTACTTCCTTGTGGATGTAGTGTTTATGATCTAGAACTTACGAGGACACTTTTAAGAGGCTGACACCAATGGTCCTTTCTTGCTTGTTCTGTTATCTGAAGAGTTCACTTGTGAAATTTGAAGTTACTGGAACAGTTGCTGAAAGAGGGTTTGCAAGGAAGGGGAAAGAGTGCAGTGGTCTTGAGTTTTAGGACCTAGAATCTAAGACCTAGATTTTTTGCTCACATTTTGGAACAAAGCTTGCTTGTTAGAAGTGCTGGCAGTCATCTGTTAAAAACAAATTCATTATCGCTGAAAAACCAAATCTGGGAAAGCCACCTCCCGCAACAAATATACTTATGTGCACAACTTTAAATGGGATGTCGGAATGAAATATCAGACATAGCAGAAAAATATAGTTGAGCTGCTTTATTAAATTCAGATCCAGAAATTTTATGTTGTGACAAATCTCTTAGCTCATATTAACCTTGCTAATAATTTGGCAATGATCTAGCAGAAAAATATTGGCTTACTAGCTATTAATCCTGACAGTCTTTGATTTTATGTTTTGTTTTCTAAAGTTTAGGAGCACACCTTGGACAATTTTGTTAAACTGTGCTCCTCTAATTACACGAGGTAGTGTCGTCAATGATGCACTGGCTTCTGTATTGTTGCAGACAGGGAAAAAACCACCTGGCTTACCTCACAATGTGCTTCTAAAACTGTTCTTGCGTCTTTGTTTTTCATCTCTGGGGTGTGCCTTGCTCTTACCAGCATTCTGTATGGCTGCTAGTAAAGAAGGAAGTGGGGTAGGTAATTGCGTTACTGCTTTTTCTTCTTCAGCATTTATTATTACTGCCTGTGTTTTCTATTATTTTTTTAGAACTCACTGCTTTCTATTAGGAACAGAAACCTGGCACTGTGCCACACACCACATGCTTGATCAAAGATTAACCTACTGTTACTTAAAATTTTGCTGTACTTTTTAGCTTCTAATTTTTTGGATTTTACTTTGACCCAATTGCTTAGGCTGTATTCCAATGACAAGACGTTATGGATCATCCTCATTAAAGGTTCTGATTTTTTTTAACCAGATTCACAGTTAATTGGCACTCTCCCTTTACCAACTGTACGCAATGATATCTTTGTATCTTCCTTTCTCCTTTACAAGAAAAGTCTACGTTACATGCTGATTGTGGTATTCCATTTTCAATGATTTATTTGTAAACAAAATTAATTGCGCATTATACGTCTTTTTTAATTTCTTTGTTTAAAGAAAAGCCATAAGGCAATTCTGTCTTTTGGGGGAAAAATGTATTCGTTGGGCCTGACAAAGAGAAATTTATTAATACCATTTCAGTTTCCTCTCAGTATGTAATTGCTTCTTGGTGGTTGGTTGGCGAGCACAGCCATGTGAGACTTTGATGTCTTTCGTGAACAGGATGAAGGGACTTTGTCTGGGAAAAGATGACGTAATCCAGATCAAGGAGGCCTACAAGTGGATAATCCACCCTTTAATCTCTCAGGAGCTTGGTGTACCTGTCAACGGCAAGGCATGTGCATCATTTCCCTTCATTACGGTGCTCATAGGAGGAGTGGTTTCCTTGAAACTGTAGGGCGTGTCTGCTGCAATGACACAACTGTCTTAAGTACCAGAATTCTGTGTTGCTTTGGGTGGAGCGTGAGCAGAAGTAGCAGGGAATATTCTGCTGATGTGACCTGAACGTGCAGTACACATGAGCTCCAAGATTCAGTGTTCGATGATGTACAGTAACTCCATTGAACTCTGCCATGGGAAGTGCTGTCATTCGGGTTCTACATGAAATTGAAGTCCTGACTGTTTGGTTAGATCCCAGGGCACTGCTCGTTAAGAGTCGGAGCATTCACGCTGATGTCCTGGCTAAATTACAAAGTTGGGTTTGCTTTATCTGGCTTCTCACGCATTTCCCCTTCATTTAATTGATCCTCTCTTCTATTTATTGCATATTAATAAATTGAATCTGATCTGTTATGTATTGGGACTGTTGTGTATTGGTTGATGAAGTAGGTTCACTCCTACATGTAAAGAGATCCTTTGAGATGAAAGGCACCATATAAATTCAATTTAATTTTAAAATACTATTAGTATAAAGCAGTTATGGAATATATATACAGTAATACTAATGGGCACTGTAGATATACAGTATTCCACAAATGGGAACATATGTGTACCCCTGTTGTATTGTGTCTTGTTGATCTAATTGTAGCTGTGATGTTTTCTTCCTCAGAGCTCCTTTGAAGTGAGCATAGCCTTTACACACCCTGAGACTGATGGGGACTGCCATTTCCTGTATGTATTCATGGCAAAAAACAGGGTACAAATTGTGTTGCTAAGCCTTCAAGACTTTAATTGTTTGATTTAAATCATTTCCGTACTTGTGAAATTATTCTCAACACTAGATATTTCAAATGAGAAATAAGAAATGATATTGTGCCACTTAATGACAGTGAAGACTTTTTATATCTTTCAATATAACTATTAATTGGTTTAAGAGGAGTTTGTTGGTAGGGTCACCTTTCTCCTGTCCAGACTCATTTGTGACAAAACTCAGCAGTTATTGTTATCTGATTAATGTCTTGATTGAATTATCTCTTTTTCATGTTTTAAAGATTTAAATAGTGTGAAAGATATCAGCATTGCTTTAAAATCATTTTTTAAAATTATGTAACTGTAATACTTACATATTATTCATTTTTAACCATAATTTTAATTCACCTTTTGTTTTCTTAGTGCTGCTGCGTGCTCCGACTGCTTCAAACCAGCCAAGAACAAGCAAGTAAGGGATACACTGTGCTGGACAAAAAAAAGTTTTTTGAGAGATTGATTTGTATTTTTGGAAGAGGAGTTGGGCACATAAGAGTATAAAATGCAGTGTTTTGGCAACCAAAAATACAAATGTTTCCTGTGTTTTTCTGTCATTCGAAACACTGCATTCAAAAGCCATTTTTTCTTTAGTTTGAGTTCACAGAGGGTTGCTCTTTTAGTAATAAATAAAAATGCTCCACTGGACTTTAAATATATTTTTCCATAAAAAAAACTTTGCTTCTAGTTTTAAATTTTATTTAGAATGTTAAAAGAAAAAATGCATCAAGTACAATATTCATTTCAATGTTTTGTTTTGCATGTTTTCCATACAGATATATTCATATGAAAGAAAATCATTGTAGTGATTTGTTGGACAGACCTTACCAGAAAAAAACCCCAACAAAAATTATTATTATTATATGAATGTAATAATAGTGACATGCTTGAAGACAGATTGCATATGAAGGAGTTTATTTAATGTATCGCACAATCAACTTCCAGCTATAAATTACACTCCTTTCTATGAGAGGGCTATCACTGTACCATTATTCAGAAGCAAGCTTCTCTAGTTTAGTTTTATTTATCCCTTTATTCTTCTTATGTCACAGTGTTACAGTATGTATGTGCTGCATTTTTATGTCAATGTGTAAAATTATAGATAAATGCAGGTCTGGAAAGTGTTGTAGGACAGCCACCCTCCTCTGTTGCCTTGACATGTCTCTTGTCATGATAGTTCTGTTCATTCAGCATCACACGAAATCTGAAACTCAGTAGTTGGGATGATCATCCCTGACACGGTTCTAATAAGCAGACACACTTTCACGTGATAGTCAGAAAAGGGAGTAAGAAAAAGAACAACCGAACATTAATTTAGTGTAGCAATTGTGTGGACATTTGCATTATTACAGTACTGTGTAAAAAAGCTTTTAAGACATGTCTTTTTAATACAGCAGTTGGTGCGTGCCTTCCTGTTCATTGTTGTTTTTCAGTTACCTTTTTACAAAGGAATTCTCAAAAGGTACATACCAGATAAAACCATATATGTGCCTGTTTTTTCATCACGTTAGCTGTGATGTAGCTGTTAGCTGCCGTGTGGTCTAATGGTTACAGACAGGAAGTTACATGTTTACAAGAAAATATTTCTTCTTAGGACCCGAAAAAAATATACCAGGTCTGTGGCACATACTGTATAAAGGTATCTGTCTGGAAATTCTACTTCTAAAACTAAATCCAATAATTTTAATTACACTTTGCACTTAACATTTAAAAATATTTTCGTTCATGTCAGTCAGCATTAGTACTGTATCAGATTCACTGCAGTGACATTTCATTAATAAGTAATGGTGGTGGCTTATGAGGAATAATAATAAGTACATTAATAATAATAATAATATGTTGTCACCTGTTTCTGCTTTTCTTTTGCATAGCTATCAGGAATTTTACTGATTACATAGGATCAGCGACATTTGTAATTTATATTTTTGTAAATAAACATCTGTGCATAATGCATTCTGAGAGCAATAGTTTAATATTATATTTTCACTGAGTACATACTTCTGTGCAATCCAAATAGTTTCTGGATTTAGTTCATTCTTCAGTAAGCATTGTATTATGTGGAGGCAGCTCATACTGGAGAATACTGAAACCTAGCCTGTAACCTTGAAGACAAACCCACTTAAAGTAAACAAGCTACAATTCAATTTCCTCTTAACTTTCAGTTTAAAAAAACCTGCTGCAGGTTGATGCCGGATGATTTTTTTTATCGTGAAGAGGAATGCATTTAGATAAAATGATGTAATATAATGTAGGCCACATCCTTCTTCTCATGATTTGTGTGCTTCTAAGAACATGCTTGTTTTTGCCTGTTTGTTTGTCTTTGCAGTCTGTGTTCACAAGAATGGCGGTGATAAAGGCTTTGGAGAAGATAAAAGACGCGGATTTCCGCAAGTAAATTGATTTTAAATCTTACCGTATTGTTTCTCAGTATTGCCCCCCTCTGTTCAGAAATAAGCTGCAGAGGAATAGTCTCTGGGAGTGGCCTAAAATCAAAAGCACTATATTAAAAAAAAAAGTTTGTAGATCACAAACCCTGTCGCGGAAGTGGGGGAAAATATTTCTGAAAATATTTGAACATTTAGAGAACCATATATTCCACCTGGGCTAAGAGATTCAGATTTCCCTGAATTAACTCTGTCCGAATTTGAAAGCAGCTTTATGTGAACAGGCTTTTTAAAAAATACCTTATTTTTACAATGTATCTATAATTTGTAAATTATTTACAGTTTGTATAATGCATTTTCTAACAGTCTTGCAGACCTATTTTAGCTATTTAAATCTAAGATATATACGTACATGGACAATTAGAGGAGTTATGTAGGATTAAAATAGTCATGAACATAACTGACCGTCTATATATTAAGTAAATGAAAGTATGCAATTTAGCTGGTGTATTTTCTTAAATCTGATTATTGCTGTTGTGTGAGCTTTTGTGAAATGAACAGAGATTATCTGATGGGATATCAGAAATAAGATGGATGTCTACATGTGCTCTTATTTTAACAGAACTGAAAATTTTGTTTTCAAATTGAATGTTCTGTTGTCTTTGTGTCCAGACAGTTTCCCTGTCCTCCATGCCCCCCGGTTACAAAATGTGTTGCCCAGGATATCCAGTGTCTTCATTCCCCTGTCTTTATTGCTGGTACATTGTTTTAAATTTGCTTTACATTTGCAACAGTATTTTTATGTTTCGGGGTTAAAAAAAGAATCAGTATTGATGAGTGCATTTCAAACCACAATAAAAGTCAAATGTACATGGTAACTTGTAAAACCTCCAGTTTACATCACCAAATAGATGGCCCTATTATATTGTAAACAAGCAGGCTTCTGAATACATCTCTTTTAATCTAAAAGAAATATAGCTCTCGATTTAGAGGCGGTTTTGCCAACAAATATGACTTACTTGTTAACTCTGCATGTAGATCACGTTAAAACATTTCTGGGGTGTAATGTCTGCTGCACAACCTGGACTTCTTTGCTCGTACATCACATTACGTTAGTTATTACAGTGACTAGTGAGCAGGAAGGGCTGTTTCACGTTGCAGTTTGTGGAAACACTTGCTCTTGCCCATGGCGAGACCAGGGGTTGGTGGCAACATGGGGACTTACAGTACTTTCACAAAGTTCACAATTTTGTGCTTAATTTGAAATGTGTAATTTTTTTCTATACTGCCAATGTATTTGTTTTGTTATTGACTTCTCAGACTTCTCAGTTCCCCTTTTAGGCTTTGCTGTATGTACACTTACACGCTAATAACTTCAGCTACCCTTGTATCTTCACTTAATGTCATAATTCTGTTACAAGCTCATCTCGGATTAGAAGACACCTAGTTGGCATTGAATGCAGTTCACTTACTCAACCTCATTCCACTCTTCTCCGATTACTGTCTTTAATTCTTACTCAAGATTCACAGGTGTAAAGGTTGTGGTTCCAATTTACTGTACTCTAAAACACTAATGCATTTTCTGTGCAGAGACTAGACTAAGTATTTTTTTGCCTAAATGGGATGCTGAAGAAGTCCATAAAAATAAATGACTGCCTGTTCTTCCTTGTTTAGAAGAAACTATAAACATAAAATGAATTTTATCTGTTTTTTAAGTCGCTCCTTTTAACAGAAGAACAGCAGAAGATGGTGAGCTTTATCAATCTGTGGATAGTATTTTAAGACTAGGAATAGGTATTTGTTTCCAAAACGTTACGAAAGAATTCTACAATTTCACTTTACAAAAAGGGAACAGCTTTGTCTTCCTTTTTTTTTTCTCAAAGTGAAACCCAGATTGCTTGTCTGCAGTCGACATATACAGTACCTTGTATTACAGCTCTGTTATAATTGGATGTAATGAAAATGATGTGGCTTACTCCTGTGGCATTTCTCTTTAGATGCTTTGCAATACCCTAACTTATATGCATTATAAATATACTTATATTAAGTAAAATAACGTTGTTCTTTCTGGCTTTAGCTTTAAATGTACAGAGAGGCTTTATTTAGGGAAGTAGCCAGCAGAGTCTCTGACTATAAGCTGAAATGTGCTTCACTGAATCTTCATTAAATCTTTTAATGCTTTTTACTAAAAACGTCCAGAGATGGGTGAAAGTTTCTGACCGTTTTATTTTTCCTTTGCTTTCAGGCCATATATAAGATCTCTTATTTAGGCTCGAGTTTCAGAATACAAGATCGAGCTGTGTTGCCGAACAAATCTAAGCAGGAAGGATTTATTGTAAGGCTACGTTTAAAAGTTACATTTATTTGCTTTTCGCAAGGCTAGGACAGAAGGGTTTAATGATCTTAATTCATCCTTTGTTTTAACAATCGGAATCGGTATCAGCACTTAGCCTGATGTGTTTTCATGGTGCTCAACAGGCAGATACAACAAGTATTCCCGGACACTCCCACAGACTCCCTGGGTGATTGATGGAGAAAGGAAGATGGAGTCCTCTGTGGAGGAACTCATCTCAGACCATCTCCTGGCCACCTTCAGGGCTGATGGTGAGCATGTGCCGTGAATACCGCAGCCACCAAGCGTTTTACAACCTTCCGTTTTTAGCAGTGTCTGCTTCCCGCTTCGGCTGCATTCCAGAGTCTGCCTTTTCTCGACTAAATGCATTTAGTGCAAACTTTTAAAAAAGGGTTGTTTAAAAAAATAAGAAATAATATTCTGGAGAGTCATGGATTGTGTAGTCTTCACCGCTGACCCTCAGCACTTTTTCTCTTCTGTGAATATTAGAGAATGGGGAAAAGTTAGTGGTGGGAGAATGTTTTTATTACCCAAAATACCTCTGACCCAACTTGCTCTTTAAATATAGTGATATTCCGTGCTCTGGCAGGCCCATGTAAAGATGTTAATGAGCATGCTGTGTAACATTTGTGCCAATAGCTGAAACAGTTCTGTTTTATAAATGACACAGATGCTCATTTTAATCTGCCAGAGAGCTGTGCTGTACAGGACAGTGGCTCTGTATTTGACTCGATATATGCAAATTTAAACATAAATCATTAAGAACAAACTTTAAAAATGTAACACGTGCATAACACTCAATATCTAAACTGACGTTAGGGATGATTTAATGATATTTGTTTTTTTACTTGGTCATCTGACGTTTCTAATTTGTCCTTTTTTGAATCTCGTAAAGTAATAAAAAAAAGTTTTTCCAAGTGTTAACAAATGTGAAATGGGCATGTTAGATACATATGTTTAGAATGCCATCTTAAATGGTATGAAATTTGTATTTAAATGTTGTATTTTTCCATCTTGCTGATATTTATGAAGATTATAACTGTGTTAGTTTAAAATATTCTTTTTTCTCTGCCAGGGTTTAATTTTTCATCTTCAGGAAGGGAGGATGTTGATGTTCGCACCTTGGGGAAGGGTAATTAGTTTCTCATTAGATAACCATTTAGAACTGCCTTTCGATACTTTTTGAAGAACTAGTGACACAACCACCACCCTGATGTGAAATGCAGTGCAGTTTTTTGTCAACAGTATTTGTATGCGATTCTCATTGCTAGAGTCTAATTTAATGTATAAACAGTTATAAAACAAAACTAAAAGACGGAAAAAAAGTTGAGAATCCAGGAGAAACTCTAAAATGAAGAAAGAGAAAACATAAGGGCAGGAACTATTTAATTTAAAAAGAAACGAAATCGGCCCTCTGTCCTAGCTGACAAAGGTCTTGGAGCAGATAATTTTCACTTGGCCGTACTGCTCTCCCGAAGGAAAATATCTACCAATGAATGCAATAATAAGAGATTTAAGGGGGTTCTGCGCCAATGTTGTAAAGGAGATGTTTTGGCTGCCTTATGCCAGCAAAAGATGTTATGTGAATGCTGACCGTGATGTGGGAATCTGGGAAAAATGATACCAGTGGTGTGCCACAGGGCATTCCCAAAACCTGTGTGGATGTCGGTAATGCACTGAGCGCATCTGTGACAGAGAATATCTGAAGCAGGGCCCTCATGGAACTGTCTGTGTGTGTTTTAACAGATTCCATAAGCGCGTTTAAAATGGGTCGGCTGGCATTCTAGATTCTTTAGAAGAACAGAAAAGCTTTCGTCAAACCACAAACATCTCAGGCCTACCACACAAACTGTCTAGTTCTCTGTCCCATTTTTTGTACATAAAAAAAAGTCTAGGGATGAGTTGAGATTACCCTTGAAAATGATTTGAGAGCAGTTAGCCACTAGATGAGAAGATAAAGCACACCATGGTCAGAAGAGTTTGAGATTTATAACTTAAAAATCTGGAAGGTGTATGTTGTGTAAGACACTGTTAACCCACACAGGATTTGAGAGTATAGCATTATTATGACATTTAACATGCTCACAATGCATTATTCGCTAGTAATGTGTCTCCAGTACCGACCTGTGTGGCTTGCCAAGCACATGTGAAATTTCAGTGATCTCAGTGAGAGCTGCATAACTCCTGCTAATGTATGCTAATTATGCTGTGGGCACTCACACATCACTGAAGAAAGTGCAAACTATGCTCAGCTTTCCAATGCCTCTACAAAGATCACAGTGATAAGCTGGGATCATTTACAAATGGTGCTTTCACTTCAGGAGGTGATTTAAAGAAAATAAAAGACTTTGGAAGACTATGCCCTTCGATTTCACACATTGTTTTCTCTTTGCTCTACTATAAGTTTACCCTCAAGTTCTACTGATTAAATTGCAGAACTGATATAGTTATGTTAAGTAACTTTACTGTGGTTCTACAGTTTGTCCTCTTTACTGTGCTCATCAAACCCATGAAACATCGCTAGGGAAAGCACTCAGTTACTTTACTTACACTTCAATCTTATAATATTTACCAGAGCTACTCAACCTGAAGCTCATCAAATCTGATCCATTGCAGTAATTTAATATAGACTGCTCTTTAGTTGTTATATATTATCATTTAAATAATTAAAGACATGGTTAAAGAAAACTGCAATGGTGTGAATTTATGGTGTTGCAAGTTGAGCAGCTCAACTGTAAATGGTAATAATAGTAATAATCTAGAAGTTTAGACCTTGGGTAGTTTTGTAATTGTGTTGTTCCATCATGATGAAAGAGATATTTCTCTTGCTGTCTATAGCACTATGAGGCCTTCTTCTCAGGAAACCGAGGCCTGTTATTTATATCAGAGGCAGGGGCCCGTGCATGATGCTATTTTTAAATTTGCTGTGTATTCTTTCATCTTCAGGAAGGCCCTTTGCAGTTGAATTACTTAATCCTCACAGAGCAGTGTTCACGAAAGATGAGATCAAGAAGCTTCAGGAGGTACTGTGCTATGTTCAGACATCTCTCCAAGAAAGAATTAATGTGCATCTGATTGAGTGCTGCCTTTTATTCTTCACAGACAATCAATAATTCTTCTTCTGACAAAATAAAAGTACGGGACTTACAGATTGTAACAAGGTAGGTGTTTTCCCCTTTTCCTTCAAGTGTAATATCTTTCTGCTTGATTCTTTTGATTGTTTGTGATTGAAGTACATATCTGTGAGTTCAGTCAAATGGAGGCAGTTACCAGTGAAGTTATGAAGCTATCAAAACTAGTGCTGAAGGCAAGGCTTGGATGTCTCTTTCTGTTTCAGAGATGCAGTGGGTCATATGAAAGAAGGAGAGGAGGAGAAAACTAAATCATACCGTGCTTTAATATGGACTGAGAGACCTATTCAGGAACATGATATAGAATTCATTAATGACATTAAGGTAAGGTAGCCTTTTTATATGCAACTATGCAGTGTGGATTCTACCATCACTGTTGCTAGTCCTTAAAGGAAGATCACTGTTCAATCCATGTGTATATTGTGTTTATTATCTTTTCTGTAAACATTGTTTGACAGGGTTGATAGCTTTGCAATTCAAAATAAATAATACCACTCCAAAGCACTGCAAGAACATTTAGGCATTAAATGAAAATCATTATGAAATTGGAAATGTGTAACACTTGACTACAACTATGGAAAGTTGTTAGAGTCTGCAGTAGAGTTTCTCTTTAGCTTTTGATTAGGCCCTGTCCAGAAACTCTGTTCTACTGCTCTCAGCCTTTCATGACCTTCTGTTGACGAACACTTTCCTTTGTGTAACTATAGGAATAACTCCAGGCTGCAGATTTCCTAAACTCAGCCCCAGAGTCTAAGTTCAGAGTTTATTTGACTGTCTTTTAAAGGGGGTTATTAAATCACATTACAGACAAATGTCATTGCTAAAATTACACTAACAATACAGTAATGGTAGTAGAGATATTGGACTATAACAAACAGTAAACTGGAAGAGGCTGAAGGTATTTAACAAAGAACGATAATGTTGTTGAAAGGTACTATAGCAAAAGATAAAATAACAAGAGCATGCTCCAAGAAGGTTGTTGTATTGGAACCCTTGTGGTGTTGCCTGTAGGAGTTAAGAGTAAACCAGAAGACTCCCCTCAGAGTCCTGCATCGCCGGCCCCTGGCTGTGAGACAGCGTGTCATTCACACCATGAAGGCCCAGTTTCTGGACGAGCACCACTTTCAGCTTCACCTGAGGACACAGGCAGGGACGTATCCTGCTACACACTGCTGGCAGTCTCTCATGTTTGGCCATACAGTTAACCTTCAACCTTCAATGGCTTGTGTGCAAGCAGAAATAGATAATGGAAACTGTCAAAGAACTTGGGGGGTCCACTTGGTGGAATGTAATTTTCCAGTGAATATTTTTCTATTGATTGTCCAAATGATAAAGCAGTAGTTTAACTGGGTAAGACGACTTTTTTCAATCTTATTTTAGATTTCAGAAAAGGTGAAGGACTGTTCATTTTGTACTTGTATCAAGCTTGTATTGATAATATACAGAAAAAAAGACAATTGCTCTTTAACATGCATTAAGCTACATCAAAGAGTTTGTCCATGGGGATTTTGGCCGAACAAAACCGAACCTCTGCAACCTGATGAAAACTGTGACGGATATCCTTGAGCTAGATGTTGAGGTGAGAATAGATTACCCTCCAAACAGAGTGTGTTGTTTTGTCCAAGTTCATTGTTACATATGTTCCTGTGTTACCATTTTATGTGCATACTGTTAAGGTCACAAAGATGTCTTTCTTCCACCAGTGTAGTTTTGCTTGCTTAAGACCCTTGCTCTGCCTTTCTGAATTTAAAATATCGATACTTGCTTGAAGATAGCCTGCGGTAGTAGTACAAAACCTGCAGTATTCTCAGCTTCCTGACAGTCAAATTTAGAGTGGACTTTGGTATGTTTCTCCAGCTGATCAATAAAGCAGTAAATGGTCTATCTCCAGATCATTTTAAGAAGTTATTGAGGTTATTGTTCATGTGAGATCAGATGATCAGGCCTTCTTACTTGAAGACCTACAGTGGAAAGCCATACAGTGGAGAGTTATCTCCAGCTCAGCACCATGTACATTAGAGACTCTGCCACTGTTGATATTTTAAACACTTGCTTTAAGACTTACTTTCTCTCTGAAATTGTATAATGCATAATGTGGTTTTACTATCATTTAGCTGTTTAAGTTTTGTGATTTTTTCCTATTTCTTATTTGTTGTGTACTAAGATGTGTACAATTGTATAGCACCAATTATTATGTTAGTGTATTCTGTGGGCTCATATTTCCAACCAGCAAGGAAAAAAAGGCTGCAGTCTATGAAGAAGGAAATATTCTATGAAAATGTGGTGTATATATATACATAATAAATGGTTCTTTCTTTAAAAACACTGATCTTTGTTTTGAACATAATGACATAAGGTTCATATAATACAGCAATAAAAATGTTCAGAAAAGGAATGTTTTGCCAGTGTAATTTGCTGGTAGTGTTTTTGTGGGCTTTTATTAAAAACTTAACACCATACAAATCTAGATTGACCATTAATAAGTGTTTCTTTTTTTCAGTCTGTGGATGTAGACTGGCCTCCAGCGATAGAAGATGAAGACACATATGAATAGCACTTCACACTTTGCCTCAACAAGAAGCCAGACCCGAAACCCTGTACTAGAGATGTTATATTCTACCCACTTTGAAGGGCTCTTGACTTTATGTTTTTGTTACATCTTACTCTATATGTATTTCCAGTTTCATTTAAAATACATACTAATGTCCTTTATGATTGGTTAAATAGCTGGAAGAACAAAAGTAACAAAATATTATGTTTGCTGGATTAAGTAAAGATCCCTTTGAAATCTTACTATGGGTATTTTTCAGTTTTGTTTTTTAGCAACTTTTTAAAAGGTAGGTGAGCACGTATGTAGTAATAGGCTTGAACTACACAAACATAAGTTCCATTCTGTTGCTAATTGGTGGAAAACTGTTTTAGCTTGTCCTTTCCATATCTGTGAGTATTGACAGTAAAAATGCATTTTTAACATTTTGACAGGAAGCCAAAATCTTTGAATCGCTTATACAGTAAGGTCTTAGCTCCTGTTTCTCTCTTTGTGTGCTGGACAGGAAACTCTAAATCTTTCACTAAAATGAAAAAAGGCAGACAGCGTGAGGAAAGGTGCAACTCGGGCAGAATTTTATGTGTCTATATCATGTGATTTAGTTAAAGATAAAGTAAGACATGGAAAGTCTGAAAGTGAGCTGTTCAAGGGAAAAAAGTACTGAACAGATGACAATGAATTATATTTATTCACATGATTTTTGTAGGAACAGCAACAGGGAATCTCAGTCTGGAACTGTATAATACAAATGCAGGCAAACAAATTTAAAAAGCGCATAGGAGATTGCCTCGGTTTTTAAAGCACTCATAGCCATTATGCTTCGGACAAGAGGCTTTAAATGGAGATTTTTGAATGTGGGGAAATAAAGCCTGTAGATCAAGAATATTCAAACTAATCTGCATGTACACGATTGTTGTTGTTGAACTTAATGACTATTAGTCCTTGCTTTTGAATATTAATACATGGATCTTTTATTTCATTGATACCTTTTGTAGAACTGAAAGTGCTGAATATTGTTGCATGGAAGACATGTTGAAATGATTTTTTTCTTTCATTATTATAGAGAACTTCCCTCTGTCATTTTCTGGGTGTTTTTTTATTATGTCTTCATAACTGAGGTAATAGAAAACGAGACACTAAAGTCTAGTCAGTGACTCTGAATAGCAGTAAAACTATATGGAAAAATTACAAAGTATTAATAAACCATTGTTTCATGTGTAATGATTATAAATTATTTTAATATAGATTAAAGAATGGAAGACATCAGTGACTCAGTGAAGTACAGTTCTGATGCAAAACAATGTATTGAATAAAGAGGTAACTGGATCTACAATTAATACTTAAACTTAAAAAGCAAGCACATAACACTGTATAAATAAAATGAAATAAAATTCCTTTAATAAGTACAAAAAAAGTCGCCAGCATTGAATTCTCAAATAATTACAAAAACGTTTCATACTAACTGCTTTACAGTATGAAATGATGCTTGAAGATTTTTTTTATTGCTAAGCATTAAAGAAATTGACAAGAAAATGTTAAATTGAAACATTAGTACTTTGAAGTGTACAGCACTGTATTGAATAGTACACTGAAAAACAAACTGAACAATTTGATCATTCAAGGAAAGTGTGCATATCAAGAGTGAAACTGAAGCTTTGTTCATAAATTTGTCTACAATGCTTTCAGCTTTGAGAACTTCGGATAATTTATGGTTTAAATATGACATAGCCATTACCTAAGGAATAAATCCTCTTTAACTTCCTTTTTAGGAACAGATACACATTAAAAAAATTGTCACATTGACAATAACATAAAATATTAGGTTTACAAGGTTAAAAAAGTACCCACTCTATTACTAAATTAAGAGAACTTTCTCAACTTCTCTGTACAAAGAAGCTGTTAATATGGCTTTAAAAATGTGTTCTATGAAGCATTTAATCTCTGTAACACAATTATAAAACGTTAAAATGTGTTCCAGAATGTTATGATTGAGAAAAAGTGTATGCCCTGACACGTCTCAGGTATAAAACCTTCCTCTTCTTACTGTTGCCAGTAAGAAGCCAGTCTGCCAGTCTGACGGAAAGGTTATATGATACATTCAATTCCAAGATCCATCAGTAAAAAAAATGCTAACATTTATTTTAATTTCATTTCATTTTAGACTGTTGTCAGTAGATACCAGTGAATTTACTTTATCCTGCTTTGCATCACTGTGGAAAGAAAGACCACTCTGGAAATGCATCAAAGCGCTCATCAGTGGTGGCAATGTCTGATCCGAACTGCTGGTGACTTGGTAAGCAGCTCAGATTGCTGTTGTGCATGTCACCGCCGGGCTGCCTCGAACCCTCAAAATTCCCTCCATTGTTGAGTGCCCTGGTACCTGTGTTGCTATAAGGCAAATGCGAATCGGAAGCCAGCAATCCCAGCGCAGAGGTGTTTCCTTGGCCAGCTTGTGGCTCTTGCTTCAGTGAGAACATCGATGACGAGCCGACACTGACAAGTATGTCCTCGGTCTCCATGTTATCAGCAACAGGAGCATGTGAGGTAGAGCTCCCATTTAGGATCTCTGCAGACTGCACACTGAAGCCCCAGGGGGGCTGACTAGTGGGTGGAATGGGCATGGTTGAGGAGCTGTCAGAGTTGGTGTCCTTCCTGATCATGCAGAGGTGCGCTTGGCTATTCTGTGTCTGAGGCTCCAAACACTCCAGGTCCCGGGAAGTCAGGAGGGGAAGGCTGCTGTTGTCTCCAGAGGTGGAGAACGTCGTGCTGTTTTGAACGGAAGCCAGCATGCTGCTGCTGTTGGATGGGTTGATCCTAATCGTATCCAGGGAGATGGGAGGGTTAGGCTGGGGCCAGTTGCTGCTCATGGATGTAACCGTGTGCGGTGCCATTATCGACGCAGAGACAGCAGGTTGGTATACTGTATTATGTAGCTGGTTTTGAGGCATTTGAATTAAATTGGTTGAGTTTACATTCATAAAAATATTGTTGGGTTCTAAAAAAAAAAGACAAAGCAAAAACTGTTACTTAGGCCTGCACATGTGAAGTCAATTTCAGTTGAAGGGCCATCAAGGTATTCTGATGCCTCAATGCATAACAAAAAACCTTTCCATAAATATCAAAGCTGATGCAGAGCCAATTTTTTTTCACAAAAGTTCTGCTAGTCTTTTATTATATGGCTATATGATGCTACTGTTAAAATTTCCGTTTGTCATCTACTGTATACATTTCTAATTTTCACCTGCAAATACAGAGTTTTCAACAATCAGAATAACTGAATAAACATTACTGATTGAAGGAAGGCAGAAGATTAGAATTATTTTGTGTTTCAGTATATTTAAAATTTAATTTTCTTTATCATATAGAGCAAAAGCGCATTTGAAAAGATGGGTATGGTAATCTAATCTATATACCTACCTTTCTTAATTACTTGAGGCATATTTCTTGGAATGAGTTTGGGTCTCTCCATGTGGCTCATAACTGTAAGCAAAGCAAGATTAGATTAGTTTTTGTTCCAGCTAAGGCACAGGTAAGCAACACTGACAATATTGCATGAAACTGAGGATTTTTTTTTCTGTTGTTCTACTGTGACTAGTAATTTTTTAATATTTTAGTCTAAGTAAAGTACTGTGTCTTTTCTGGAAGGCTTGATATTCCAGCTATCTGGTGCTTACCAGGAAAACTTGGGAAGGCCTTCATCAAATCCTCTCTCCTCCTCTTTTTCTCTTGACAGCCATAGGGATCTGTAGATGTAACCCGGATAAGAATGTCAGCTTTTTTACATCACAGTAATACAGACACATCTTTGTGAATATGACATTTGTTTCATGTGCTTCCACTGCTTAAACACAATATACAAATATCACCTTGGTTAGAAAGTGGAGTTAAATGAATCTTGCAAAGTGTATCCCTGTCATGAGGGTAAAATTAAAGCAGTATATACCAAAATAGTCTTATACTAAAAACAAACATATACAGCAAAGTATAACACAAGAAAGGTTACAAATCAGAAGAAGCCTATTGTGCCCATGGAGGTTGTTTGGTTGCTAATAGCTAACTGACAGAAACTGTAGCAGGTGCAGCAACAATGCAGGTTCATCTAGGCCTTTGGCATAACAATACCATATGTTTTTTTGTGTTAAATAACATTTTTTATTCCATTCACTGCACTTTAACCAGCGAACTACTCTATCTTGGGAAAACTCACTGTACAAGAAAAAAGGTTTGCATATATTCTTCATTTGCAGGAACAAGAAACCTTTGAAAGTCGGTCCCTTGTTTTGTTTCATTATGAACCCTTTCTTTTCTACATCAAAGACTCTGTCTCTCCAGGAACAAAGGATGTTTTCTGGTTGATATTCTCCCTGAGAACGGTATTCCTCACCCTTTTCCCCAAAGTATGACAGGGAAAGGAGTATGTCTCTGAAACTGTGAAAACTTTGAAAAGTTTTAATCTGACACTGGGAATTACTTCAAAGGAATGAGGTGTTCCAGGCAAAATCAGCATTGTTATCAAGCTGTTTTACTGAAACTTAGATGGCAACATATTTCACTGAAAGTGGTGAGTTTTATCTCCGTTAATAACAAGTTTCTGACCCAGTCTTATCTGCTGGCTTTGTGATCAAAAGGTGTGCATTACCTTTGTCATCGGGAAGGTATCTGAATTCCATGGGCTCGCTGACCTCCTGGTCTGAGGGTCTACGAAGCTGCATCATCACAGACACTGGAGCCGTGATGTTGGTGTTGTAAAAAGGAGGCGTTTTGAAGACAATTGCAACTTGTCTGTGGACATCCGCCTGCGAAAAGGACCCCTTTGCCTCCCAGCCTTGTGTGAAAAAGCGAACTTCAATGTCATCTGCAGAAAAAAATAACAAAACAAACATCAGAAACTGTACAGTGGTACACTTTTAGTTCATACTGCTGGGATCACAAGTAAGCGAGGAAGTGGGATTAAACAGAAAAGGGAAATTCAAGTAGAGACCTATAACTTGCTGAGAAAAATACAACGTAGCCTTCATACAATACAGTAACTGGTGTATTTAACATAAGCCTTAAAAAGTCTATCCGGGACATCGGTTTATAAATATAGATTTGAAAGGTCCAGGAAATTGTCTACCTCAGCCATCTAAAAGCTGCAACACCAGAACAAATTGTTGGCTCCAAAAAATAAAAACTCTTGCACAATTGTGATTTTCAAGATGTCTGTGTTACAACACCCTTTCACTGTTTATCATTGCATCTTCTTCAGTGTGTTTGAAATCATGGTGCCATTGTTGCTGTGCATTCTGCACCAATTCTGAAAGTGCACCAGGACCACATCTGAAATAAAACCCACCGTGTAACTGAAATGCGCAGCACAAGCAGTTCCTGATGAAAGCCAGTGCAGAGACTTTTGTTATACTTCCACTTGAAAGAGAAAATGTGAAAAATAAATGACTGGCCCTGTACCTTTTTGAACTTTATCACAAAGCAGGAATATCTCATCTCCTCCCTTCACGCTGCCATTATTCTTGTTAACGCGGCAGATCCGCAGTTCGGCTGTATTGGGAGCTCCTGAAAAAAAGCGAAATCCGCACTATTAACAACACCAAAATAAGAACTTAAACTTTTCACTCATTCTCACAAAAGTAGACAACCCATTTCTGCCTAGGACTGAAGAAATACTTCTTTCAATTTCTGCCTTTTAGCAGATGTGCAGACCTCACAGTATTTCGCCTCTGGTAGATTTTAACCTCCTTTATCTGTGTTCTTAAATCTTATCTTGAAGATACTATTAAGTTTTATATTTAATTTTATTGATTGTGTCTAATTATTCAATTATTCAATCAAATTTAATATCTGTAATATTACCTACCACCTGTCCTTTTTATGAAAAAAAAGGCAAAATATGGGACCTTAAATCAAAAGCAGACATTTGCAAGAAAAGGAAGTGGCTATCTGCATTGGTATCTTTCAGCATACTAATGTGGAAGCTCTGTAACTTCCTCTTTTTCAGCTGTGTGTGTGAGAGAGAGAAAAGTAAAATCATTCAGCCACAAAGGCAGTTCCCTTTATGTTATAGTCAAGCTATATTCATGTGAAGGCTGACCTTTTCTTCCATCGCCCTCATCACTGTTATCATGGGTTAGAAAGAAAGGTGTATCCTGCAGCTTCATTTGTGACGAAAGAGTGTTTATTTACACCTCTGCTGCTCTCGCTTCGAGTCTTAGTATTGGCGCAGCGTGTCCTCCTCCGCTCAGCCACCCACATATCCACACTCCCACACAGCAAGGTGCATAGGCTTCTCCACAGTCCCTTTTCAATACCCAATGCATTATTTTTGCCTTGTAACACATTTGCAGAGCCAACAGAAAACCAAAGTGTACTGGTGTTAAAAATTAACACAAGGGGTGGTTGCAGCGATGAGTTATCACTATACACTTTTAAGTGGTGACATGTTCCGGACCGATGCACTAAATACCACATTTTGGGTATTCAGTGCATCGGTTTGAAAATTTTGACTTGTGAAAATAATGATTCTCATTGTTATTGAAAGATTTTACTGAATTATAAAAATATGAATCATTTGTTCCTTGTGTTTGGGTATGATGTCAATTTTTCCTTGTTTAAAGCAGTCAGTTAAAATGCTTAATTATTTTTCATTTTAATGGCACAGCCTGCAACTTCAGAGCGAGACATAACTGTCAAAATAGTTTTTTGAACTAACAAGGTTTAGTTCAAGTAGAACCAGAAATACCTGAAAATGCTTTTTTTTGCTTCACCCAAAAAAAAAATATGCATCAGGTTTAGAATACCAGGCTTGCACTGAAAGTACAATTTATTTTCCATCCAAACTAGCTACATCAATCTCTAAGAATCCAAAAGTCTCGCCAGATTGCCAGTGCAATAAGAATGAGGTCATTACTTTTCTTCCTACGTATTCCACAGCAGACTGAATATGACTGTTTTACATCAACTTCAAAGAAAGGTTTCAGACTAAATGTAATGTTTTTCTTTTTAACTGGTCAGGTAACCCACGCAGTAGCTACAACTAATCTAATTCGACTGATTCTACAGAAACGGTAATTTGCTGGGCTATCTTGCCACTTCCAGGATGTTCTTCACAGAACCATGCATTTAGCATAAACAGGTATACGAAAAGCAAGGATTTCCTGTATCATGCATCACTCTAAAAATCACTCTAAAAGTGAGACGTTTCACGTAATTTGTTACGTTATCATCATGTAGACGTCACTGAGACTGCCCTGCGTCTGTGAGGAACAGAGTCAGAGCTGTTGATTGGATCTTGAAAAAACAAATGTAAACTAAAAGCAATGCATTACTATTTACAAAGCAAAAGGAACTGTGAGTGTATTTTTGCGTTGAAAACATCAGCTTCTTCAAAGCGGTGAACTGGCAGCCTTATAGGCGTTCTTCGTTTTATCAGATCTCCGTATGCCACATTGTCCTTTACAGGTAAGGCATCTCATGCTCTCTGCATTTACCAAATTTCATTTCTAGCTTCAAAATTCAGAAAGTATTTCATGCAACTATTCCCCAAAATACTTCACTGTTTTTAGTGAGCACTTCAACGTGCCATAACAGCTTTGTAATCGTGTAAAACACGCATGGGGTGTTTCATTTGTACATATTCACTGTAGGAGTGTCTTATGAGCCACTGTATGGCCTGGTTTAAAGGAAGACAAATTGTATTAATTAATGAGGTTACCCCCCCCATATAGCTATGGAAACCAAGGACACACACAAGAAATATCATACATGTGCATGTTAAGGAAGAAGAAACTGTTCTGAGGGTTCCATGACTTCTGTAGAAAATGAAGGTCTTAAGGAATGTTGCCACTCACTGTTGTCATAGATGGGGTTGGAGACAATGGGCGGTAATGCCCTGGTGTAATGCCCACATTCATCTTGCAGGAAGACCTGGAAGCAGAGCCTCACCACGTTCAGGTCATATTCCTCTGTGTGTAGTAGCTGATCCCTCGGAACTGTACACAGAAAATAAAAAAAACTTAGAAGAGCTGGTGAGGGACCCAGGAATGACATCATTCACAATATAGTAAATTATGAAGAGGAAACTTCACAAAAAAACATCAGAAACAGAGGGACTTCAACCACCACAATGAATTCCTTTCGATCATTCCACTTTGTGAGAGAGGAAAAGGACATTTCTACTCCTAAACCTTTTTCGCTGATAAAACCCCCCCAAAAAAATGGATTTCATCTTGCAAATGTGGCTCTTTGTGCCTGTACTGTATACAGCCAATTATGCATAGTGCCTTTTCAATTTGAACACTTAGTTGCGTGTGTTGTTAAATAAACCACTAGTATGACATCATATTATAAAACACTAAGTGCAGTGTTAAAAATAAAATGTATTATCAGTATCGTCAATTCCTACCTTATATTTTGTTAGTCTGTTTAAATATAAAAAAACGGACTTGTCCTGGGCTCAGCCTCTGTGATTGCAAAAGGCCTAATAGATTTGCTCTGGGTATTAAACACACAAGCTCAGACCTAAATCAGGAAATGAAAGTGCACAGGAAGAAGTTTCTGTGTCAGCCGCCAAGATGGGACGATGTGACAGAGGAGGATATTGATGCAGAAACCCAACTTGCTCAACGAGAACTCAGCCTATCAGAATTTAGATTTAGATGTTTAAATTTTTCAGGGGCAAACACTGGACTGGCAAAACACAAAGACTGTACCACTACTAATAATTGCTTGTAAATAGTTCTGGGGAGATTATATAATTCCTCATATACAACTTAATTTAATGCATGCATCTCTGCTAAACATGTGTAGACTCTATATATGTGTCTACAGTGCCCTCACACATAACACATATGCAATAAAGCACATTAACTGCAATCTTAAAAGCTTCAGGAGGTCCTGACTTTACGTACCACAAATTTATGAATTTAGCCAACCTCCACCTACAAATGTTTATGACATCAAACTCCAGAGATGTCAGACCCACATTAGAATGGGAGACGAAGCATTCATAGTCGAAATGACACTTCTGGAGGAAGATAAGGTCAAAACACCTCTCTACTTTTAAAAACGTAAAACCTTTATCACAGCAGCCCCAGACTCTGACCCTCCACACCACACTTGTGAGTGGGTGACTGGTGTCACTCCCTCCTGCTTGATGAACACACGCACTTCAGTGCCTCTTATGACTAATACAATCATTACATTCATTTTTTTTCCATTTCAAACTCAATGGCAAACCCCATTGGGTTGAAGCATTAGAAAGAGTCAAACAAATTAGGCCTTTAAATTTTTAAAAATTAAAAACACTATAAAGAAATAGAAGTACATTAGCCTTCTTTCTCACACTGTTATTTTACTGAGATAGTAAGCTGAAAAGGATAGTTCTTTTTATGGTATTTAAATGATACCGGTTCTGCTTTGACCATAAATTGCGCAAGAGTTTTTAGCACAAGACAATTGATTTAATATTTATAATTCAGTAACAGAATCTTATTTGTCTTAATTCAAGGAGTAGATGTTAACTGCTACCATATGGCTGTGCTCACATTAATGTTTCCTTTTGGAAATGTGAAAAACGTTTATAACATATAGATGGAACTTATGCTGTGCTGTAGTGTGAAGAGAACGGAAAGTTTCTTTTAGCTTATGTGCACATTTTCACAAACCTACAATTTTTTTCAAGAAAAAAAAACTTAAGTAGGAAATATTAAGATATCTCCCGCCTTGCCTTTTACTGAAAAAAAGGATAACTTTATTTAGCTTTTTTAATTACACTTCATTTCTTGTTAATGTTTAGATATACTACTCTTACTGCAAAGCCTGATTAACTTTGTAAAATTAAAAGGAAAAGAAACACACTTTCAAGAAACTGAGAATATATTTTGGTTTCTTAAAATACAGAAAATTAATTTCTTGAATTTCTTCAAAACAAAATTAAAAGTATCTGTATGACAAGGTACAAGAACTATATTTAAATATTTAGATACTTATGAGTTTAACCCCTCCAGTAATTAAACACTACTTTCTTTCAAGATTTTAAGTCCACAAAATAGACTCCAGAGAACTTTTTCTGTAGACCCAATTTGATGGCAGGTTTGTTCAGGTTTTATGTGACTGTTGAACTTTCCTGATTCTGTATTTTTTTGCTTGCTTAGTTAGCAATCATTAGAGATAGTTCAATTAAATATATGTGGGGTGTTTTAATTACATGAATAATGTGAATAAATTTGTATCACTAAAAACTAGAAAGAAATCAGATGAGACTCTGAAAAGAGATGTTTCTGGTAACATATGGCACTATGTTTTATACAATATTTAAGGTTCAACAGAAAGATAAGTCATGGCACTAAGCATAATACAGCTTCCTCTTTGAAGTGTTGTGTATTTTAAGTTCTCCTGAGTCATGTGATATTTAGCTCAAGGTATGAGTGAGTAACTGCTTGATTAAAGAAACATTTTCTTACACTGCTATCTGCTTTTGCTTTCTTTTTAAGACCAAGTCAGACTACCATTGTATAAGCAAACCAATGACACCTGACAATACATCAAGGAAGATATTGGGAAATGCTGGAATGTCTGGCCTTTTTCAGACATCAACTCAAAGGCATGGCCTTAAATTGTTAGGTTCGCTGGCGTATTCCAGTGATTTTTCATGCAATGCAGAGAACAAACAGATGACAAAAGTGTGAAACATGCTTCATATGAAAGTAATTATGGCTTTTTAAAGAGTGGATTTAGAAAGCAAGAGACAGAAAGATGGGTGCAATATGGGGGAAAACTCCATTAGCTCTCAAGCTGCCACTGTATTATCATTCTGCTGCTTTCTTTTTGTCAAAACACAATCCTGAGGGAAGAGTTCAACACGCAGAGCAAAGGGTGAAGAAAAATACAACAGAAGAACTGTAATATCTGTAATACCACTAGTGAAACACGGCTTAAGAAGTAGAGTAGAAACAATGTATGCTCCTCTTTGTGAATGCAATGAAAGAACTTGACCCAAGACCCAAGACCGAAGACTCAGAATTACAGCCTACCACAAAATATACGATGAAATATAATTTACAAAACAACTGAACAAGAGAGACACATAAGAAAATTATGTGTCTTATATATTGAATTACTGTTGACTGTATGTAGCTCTTATCAGAAATATCTGAGGATTTATCGCTTAGTATGAAAAATCACAGCGCCATTCCCATTTGTTAACAGATGGATCAAGATATGATTTTCTGTTACAGGTGGACTCAAACATATGGACGATCAAAACTAAATCATCCATCCATCCATTTTCTAACCACTTGACCCAATACAGGGTCACAGGGGAGCCAGAGCCAACTTTAAATCACATTATTGAAAGAAATCCTCACCTTGAAAAGGATTGATGCCTCTTGTCATTCGCAGCATGATGGCTTCCTTAACTTCTCTCCTCCGTACACACTGGATACCCAGATTCTGGAATCTGTCATTTAGGTTAACCAAGATTATAGACACAAGCTCTGGATTTACTGAACCATACTGGAAACTGGCTGTACTGCACTGTTCACAATTATATGTTGGAACTGGGTTTTTTCCAGATTTCACAGGGCTGACACTGCAGGACCATAACATCAAACATCAAACCATGGAGATCATATTAAACTCAATAACAGGTAGTTTGCATATGACTAGATTATGGTCTTTACCAGGGGATTCCCCAGATCATTTCCCACATGGGAAAAAAAAAACATTCATCTTGGTAAAACTGGGAAGCAAACACTGATGTGTGGGTGGATGATGAAATCGATGGGAGTCTACTAAGGCATTCTGTCACTATCCCTTTAAGGGCATTTCATCACTCTAGATACCACAGTATGCTATTACACCACTCTAAGAATATAACACTGAGTAGAGAAGTCACTGCATAGAACAATAAAAAGTTTAGGAAGGATAAAAAAACTAATTTCTTATCCTTATAAAAATAATTAGACATGTATTACTCCTAGAGGGATTTCCAAATGAATACCTTATAAAATGAGCACAGTGACTAGGAAAGTCAACTGATCTCAATTAAACTGATCAATTATTTTGAAAAATTGTATGTTATCCATTGTCGGCTTCACTGGCTTATGTTTCACATGAATACAACCAGCTTCTGATGTTCTAAATCTGAATTGTAGGACCATCTGGCAATTATTGCTTATTCCAACGATAAGAGTCATAAGCCTGTAATGACAAACTGAGTGTAACTTACGCTATAACTCTTCGCTCTGGACCAAACTCTGCTTCATAGTATCCATCTTTGCAATCTTTCCCCACCAGGTCATGCGGATGAGGCCTGTAGGGCTCGTTTTTTGTCACTAACGACACTCGGACTTTGCCTTTTCCGCAGTAATTAAGAATCTAGGAGAGATGAGAGAATAAAACAAAAACTGTTCATTTTAATACGCAAACAACTAGTTGTCAGGCTGAGGGCTGTTTACTGTAGTGTTTTGCAGTTTTTACCCATGATTGTATAATATCTAAACTAGACATTTACTTTGCTTCAATGCAGTCTCTCACAATCTGTGCCACTTTTACTCTCAGAGCGTTTCCATTATTTCATTTAGCAGTACTACACTTTAGTGTTCATTTGTCATGGCAAACCATTGTATATATTTTTAATAGGAGAGCAGTTTAGCTGAAAAAATAATAAACCTTTTCTGATAGTACCTTTTTTACTAAATCTTAATGACGAAACTTTACTTTAAAGTACTTCCCTGAATCAGAACTTAGAAGCAATGTGAAAAGTTTTTTTAGACTCTCTGTTAAGAACACAGTAGCAGATCTTGTTTCCTACTTTCTAGGATCTTGGCAGTAAGCTGCTCTCTCCAGAGACTGGCAGCCAGTTATAAAAGGGCTATGAATTCTCAATGAACTTCACATCCACGCCTGTTACTTGACTCAGGCTGTTCAACTAACTTTATGTGAACACTATTAACTAAGCACAATCCTACCAGCAATGAATAAACACAGAGATATCTTATTTCATAAACTGACAGAAAGGGTAATAAAATGCTCATTACAAACCACAGTGACCAGGACAATCATATCTCCAAGGTCACACTCAAATTACATTAAGTTTTCAATGCATTTATGAACCTGGTTGTGTTGTACATATTTTACATCTCCAAAGTGGACTGTAGAAATGAATGTGTATTTATTAATTGCAGGACTATACGCTATGTGCAAAAAGACTGCGTTTTAAAAAAATGTAAGTTATAAACATGGTCGAGCATCACATTCCCAAGCAAATGCATTCTTTCCTGCTCAAAGAGACACGATTGCACTTCTGGTCACCAATTTATATTTTACTAGTGCCTCCAGTGGAACAAACACGAGAGTGCTGATAAAAAGCTGTGCTACCCCATTGCCTGGGAGTGACTGATCACAGATCACAATCAATCCGCACTTCCATTGTGAAAGGAGTCTGAAGTCAATGTCTATAATAGTGACTCTTAACTACAATACTTGCCTGTATGCTGGGATAGGATCTGTTGTTGTCAGTGCTGCGTTCGCCAGGAATGCTACCTGCTGATCGTCCTTCGCACTTATATCTAAATCGCATCCCCCTCTGTTTGGGCTCCTCGAATATCTGAGCACAGGGCTCCCCAGCTGAAACACAAACGTATGTTAAAAGCAGCCACGAACAATTTGCCTAACTGTACAGCTGATTTACTCTTACACAAAAAGCCAAACACATGCACTGAAAACTTCTGTCAGGGTTGTCTCTACATGCAGTACCAAGGATTAATCTCATTAAATTATAAAGTTTAGAAAGTAAGACATAAATCATAAAAAATAAATAGATTTCCACCTATTCTGATTTGTAAACTACAATGAAAGAATTCCTACCACAAAAAAAACAATTGTTTTCCTCTATTCTCTCTCAAAACAGTCATTTGCATATGAAATTGCCTTAATGGAGAAGATAAATTTACACTCAAAACAGCTTTAATGTCTTGATTAAAGCAGCTAACTAAAATAGTTTTAGGCTCAAAGTGTACGCATAAAATAAACTAGTCAGAATGTGCAGTTGTCATCTCTGTAAACCTCATACTTTATTAACTTGCACACTATAATGAATTTCAAAAAGGTCAACAGGAGATCACTGCATTCAAATGTGTAACTCAGAGTCTAATGAAAAGACACCAGGAAAGTATCTTTGGGCAAATATGATATAAGATCAAAATTAATATGCCCACAAACCTCTCCAGGCAAACCTAAAGCCATGATCTCACTCATGAGATTCTTCAATGACCTACATACTAATTAAAGACTTGATTAGATTTTTTTGTGACTCAGCTGGAACACAGTCAAGTAGTAATAACCATTTAGATATGATATCCTGAATGATAAAGTCTGTTTCATGCCTCAAACTCGAAATGAACAGAATATTTCAGCACTGCTCTGATGTCTAAAGAAGTATTTATACTTTTTTAAGCATATTACTAAATCACTTCCTTTCTCCGTACAGGTAGTGGCATACGGTAGGTCTCATAAGTTCCCCCTTAACCAACTGCACTGACTGCTTTAACTTAAACAGGAAGCACATAATCCATGTGAATTCATACTGATTGCTTACAACCCCAGTGAGGAGGAAATTACATGACATTTCCTGACATGCTGAACAACAAAAAAGAACTTCCGGGATCTAATGACAAAAATTTGAGAAATCTGACATTTGAGAAATCCATAACAATAATGAAATTATCAGGTTATGATGTCTCTAAAACAGGGATTTTGACATATCGTCTGTTAGGAAAGTCTCCATCATTGACACAATTTTACATGAAACGTGTCAGAAACTAGCAGATTTCCTTGTCTTCACACTTTCCTTCTGCTTCATGACACCTTAGGTTAAATTTTTAAAAAAAAGCCTAAATCAATCTTGGTACTTACTTCATTTTTTTTTTACAAAGTCACCCAGCGGGGTTTTCTTTATTATGATTCAAAAATTAAGTTACACATTTGCCTTTCAAATCTGCCGGGCTCACACCTCCTCCTCTCATAGCAGAGCGATGAGTAATGGGGTGATGGAACTCGCATAAATTACTGCCCCCACAGCAAGATTCTGGGGTTTAACAAACTGTGAAAGTGCATTAAGAAGACTGTAGTCCATTGTTGTTGTACAGTGGTACATTACAGAACCTTACCTAAAACATGGGGATTCCTGGTCATCGAAACCACAGGTGGTAGCACTGAAAAAATTTAGGAAACAGAACAACGTAAGCTATAGCTCTATGGCAGCATTACTCTTGTTAGAAACGACATAGCATGACAATTCCACTCACACAAAGCAATAGCATTTCAACAAGCTGGTTTTCAGGTTGTCTTTACAACAGCTGAAAACGGCAATATCTTTCACCTTGATTCATTTACATCTCCATGAAAAGGTCAGTGAGCCACCAACGAACTTTTTACAGTAAAAAGAGCTTATATATCACATATTAAAAATGCTTCTGTTTTGGATGGTTGATTGATTCAGTGAGTCATATATGTAATGTGTCAACAAGGGCACACTGAAGCAAAATTAACAGGTGGTATTCTTTAATAGAAACATCACACTGTTTGGGTTTATTAGAATAACAATGGCGATAATGGGTAAAAAGCAATGCCATAACACGAGATAAACGTATAAACGGATTTATGGCAGCAATGTAAGAACTGAGAAAACAGGCCTTTGTACTGCGGCTATACAAACAGAGCACTACATCACGCCTCTACGTAAAATATACAGGGCGAAGTATAAAACACAAACACGCACGCACTCCTACATACATACACACGTCCATGGCCCCACGCAAGTACCCGACCGCACGGGCGCTTCTGCAAACACTGAATGACTTGTAATACATTAAGGCTAGAACCCCCGGTTACCAACCATTACACACTGGTTTGCATTCGTACTGTAAACCCGTGAAGATCTTCACAAAAAGTCCTGCTGTGACAGTGCAGTCAGGCGCACATCGCTACCAGCGCGTTAAGGCACCAGAAGTCAATGCACCACTCGGGCGCACCGGCGAATAGGGAAGCAGTGCTCTAAATCTAAATCGCCTGGCTCTTAGCTGTGTGTGACACTGAACTACAGTGCGTAAAGCGACGATCAAGGTTGTGTACAATACATGTTGCTTTTTTTTTTGCTTCACGTTCAAAAACAAAAGTAATCAAAACGTATCACATGAATAAACGTCAGTCTTATGTCACTGTGAAACCCGAGTCAATGACAAATTCGGAGACTTGGAATTTCATTACTTCCCCAATTATAAGTCCGCCAGATACTGCAACTGGATATAACGAAAGCTTTTCACCGCCATTACCAAATTGATTTTTCTAAATGGCTTTAGTTTAATTTTCTCTAAACGTGGATGACAATTCATAAGAGAAAAGATTTCTTTACATGCATAAATATTCAAAACATTTAGCCTTTCGTTTCTCTGTTCCACCCGCGTCAGCCTACATCATTTTCCTTCCGTATTTATCCGTTTTCGCTTGTGTTAAAAAAACGTGTTAAAAAAAACTATACTATAGAATTGATCAAACGGATTCAAACTTAGGACACCACTTGTAAATTATTAAACGTAATGTGATTAACTTATTTAATTGAATGTAGTCAGAAATATTTAACTTTTTTTCCCAATTATAAACAGCATACTAAATCAAACGTAACTGTAAGTTAGACAACTTTAGATGTTTTAATAGTGTCCACATACAGAGCGACGTTCAAGATAAAAATTGATTTGACAGTAAAACATTACATCGTCTCTCGACAAAGCAGGAAGGCGTGACTATTTGAAAAGCTAATCAACCTACGATTGTTTTTGGATTTTCCGCATATAATTCAGCTATCACGCTGTTTGTAAAATCTGCTAAAGTAGTGAAAAACGACCTTATAAACTAAAAAAAAAAACTCGAGACCAAAATTGAAATCCATGACTAACGTCAATCATATTACCATGCTACCTCAAACGGGGAAAGTTATTTTAAATCAAGTAACGGCAACGTACTGATGATGAAGTCTGACATATTAAATTATATAACTAACACTAGGATCTACCAGTTTAATTTCGGTGTTCCATTATATTAAACTATTTTCCCCATGGAAAAAAAAAACAAGACCGAAAGCTTTCTGAAAGCCGAGCGAAACTGATTTCGTTGTTAGTTACAAACTTGTTGTTTACAAAGTTTTAAAAATGTAACTCACCGTTCATTCTTCGAACCCCTTTATGAGATATGGTTTTTAATTGGCAAGTCTTGACTGAAACTCGGAACTGGAAGGTTTATGTATTGATTGTGAAAACGATGAAGATATTTTACTCTGGGAATTCCCCAGTAACTCCTCCTTGTAAACTAAGGCCAACCCCTCAAAGCGGAACAATAAAATGAAATATAATCCCATTTATTCAAATATTTGTTTTGCGCGAGCATACACATATATTAACAGATTTGTGTATAGCCTACATATCACATATCCCCAAAGACCAAAGGTTAGATTTAGTTTCTGTGATTCACTCAGATGTATCAGTATATGCCAACACTTGTAAAAGTATTGACATGATACTCCACTATTATTCACCGCGTAGTAAAATATATTGCTTATGATAAAACCTCATTATTTGACAAGTGTCCGTCTTCTTAACTAATCACTTACTCCACCCAGCATGCAGCAATTTTCAAATCCTTACTGAGCGCACACATTTATTACACAAGGTTGAAAACAATTTTCCCGACCGTCTTCAAATAAATACAGCAGGGTTATTTAATTTAAAAAATATATTTTTTAGGTTGTAATAGGCAATACGTCTGTGGTACGCTCTATTTCATGCTGGGTCATTTCATTCAAAAGCCCTGTTAAAACTTAATATAAACTTAAAAGAAATCATAAAAATAAATAATCCTGCAGAAGATGTAAGAAGATGTTTGTAAACACAACAGTGGGATAGAATTTAGCACAAAAAAAAACAGAAGTGTTGCATGTATTTTCTTCAAGTGAATATGGATAAAAAAACGTAGTTTCTGAATATTTTCTGTACATTAAGCAAGAAAAAAGCTTATTGTTGGGGCAAGAGAAACCCCATGAAAAAAATCACCACGCTTTAAAAGCGGCAGCATTTAATTATCCTGTTTAAAATTGTGGTTTTTTGATATTTCAGTCTAACCTTCAAAGGACACTTATCTCTATTCGACGACTGTATACACGACACAATCAGTTCAATTTCCATCTCTGACGTCAAGAATTAAAGGAGGTTCCAGGTGCTGCCTGCCGGCT
Source organism: Atractosteus spatula (assembly GCF_055471065.1). Classification (NCBI taxonomy): domain Eukaryota; kingdom Metazoa; phylum Chordata; class Actinopteri; order Semionotiformes; family Lepisosteidae; genus Atractosteus; species Atractosteus spatula. The sequence continues at coordinate 13,136,310 of NC_142720.1, forward strand.
TCCGACTTAGCATAGCGAGTTCAGCCACCAAAGGCCATGTACATCATTAGTATGACTAAGAAACCCCCTGCACAGCAGAAATACGCAAACTCTAAATAATGAGAGAAAAAAGGTAAATTGACGAGGGCCGTTAAAGGCTCGGCCTATCTGAAGAACCCCTACCATAACCACTATAAATATTTGTACACTTCGCCGAGCCATCAATGGCATTAAACTGACGCATATAACGTTCAGCTTCTTTTGTTCTGTAAATTAACCGCAGCATGGTAAAAAATACATTTTCTTTTTCGTATGTAATATAGGCGACGCCATTTGAGAAAGCAGACCTTTCCATTTAGGCGTTGAATAGCATGCGTTTAAAAAGTATTATATATTTTTGGGGTGAAAGAGCTGTATGGAGGGTAATCCCCCACTGTCAGCAGTGAATTTGCACACCCACAAAATGCGAGCCGGGAATCTCCCAGTTGCAAGACGCTAAGAATATGCGGAAGTATTTTATTACAAAGGAAGTGAACTACAGCCATAGGAAGGTACGTCTTTAAGTGAATAACGTAGGACAATTGTGACTAGTGCAAAGAAGCAACAGGTTACAGAAACCTCTGAAGACCGACATTTTGGCGTCTTTCGACTGACATTACCAGTGCTAATAGGTTATATGAATTAAAAAAAAAACGAACAGTACCGCACATTTATAATTTGTACCTGATTTGTATTCACACATTTCTAATATACACGTCCATCCAAGGATTTTGAGCGTGGATTCCGCCCGGAAATGAGCCGACACGCAGCGTCTTGTCAAACTGATGCAAATATAATTGATAAGTCGTTAAAAAGCTGTCAGTTTCCATAAGAGTGAATACATGGTGGAATAGTCAGCCTACAATATCCCCTTGCACATTCACATGGGTCTAAGCATATTCGTTTAAAATTATGTGCTTTAACATACTGAAGACACCAGGACATTCGAGTATTTTGAGACGCAGCTGCACATCCCTTCAGACATGACGATACACACTCTTACCTTTCAGGTCCTACGTCAGTCATCTCCCAGGACAACTGACTAAAGAGCTGGTACGCAAGGGCTAGCTGCAACATCGCGCAGTGAACTTCCTAGGCAGAACTCGTCTCGCCTTAGTCACATTCACTTGAGTAACAAGGATCAAGATGGCTAAAATGAAATGAACTATAAATTAAATACTTTACACCAATATTCAAGGCACTAAATTGTATTATGCTCAACTACAATAGTGGAAAACTGCATCTTCACCTATTTTGTACAGAAATTGGATTCCCAGCAATCTTCAAAATGCACTTCAAATTCACCCCCATGTCAAGATAAGTCTTACACCGATCGAGGCAACTGCTCACTTCTCAGTGAAGCACAAAGCTTGCTTCACACTCCCACTCCACACTCTTTAGGTGAAAAAATATAGCTCCTACCCTTTCCCCTCCTTCTTTCAACTGTGGGGCCCCATGCCATACTGGTAGGAAAAATGTAACTGGTATTAAAACATAATAGACTTCATTTTGTAATTAAACAGTAAGGAAATTACTAATTGAAACCTCTGTTCTCGGAATGTCTGACATTCCATAGCGTAATTTAAAGATATTTGAAAGGCCCAAAACACTAGTCAAGACTGCCAGCTACATTTTCTTTCATCCAGGTCACACTATATACACAATTCAATATTTTGAAAGCTCAAATGGCGAAAGGTTTCAAAAACCTGAACAAAATGAAAGCTTTATTTTTTACATTTATAGGCTCTAAAGTATTTGAAAGAAACAGGACTGAAAGCTACTGCTCGGTAGTTAAATTAAAAGGACAATAAAACCTGCTGCAAATGACTAATTCAAGTTAGTGACCTACTTTGTTTTCAGAAATCATAAAACAATTTAGGTTATTCAGAGTATGAACACCTGACATGATGTTTGCCTAAATATGCCATCTCAGTGAATAAGACCTTTTCAATGTGCTTGTTCTTTAGAACAAATACATTAAATAGTATGAAACAGGGAAAAAAACTGCATTTATAAGAATTCAGAAAGGAAGACAAGGACACAGTTCTGGGGTTTTTATGGATTTTTTGTTCTTATTTCAAATATGGCAATTTCAAACACTACTTACAAAAATACCCTTTCAGATACAACTTGTCCTACAAAAAAAACAAACCAAGTGGATTACAACCACTTTGCATTTTAAGAGGAGTGATAACCAAAGTCTGCATAAGCTTTGACAGTTAGATGGTCATGAGAAAAACTAAATCCATTACATAAAAAAAAATACACAGTATGAAGGTGGATATAAATAAGAACCCCAAGAATGAATACATTTAAACTGTTTCTGTACATCTAACCTCAGCAGATATGGAGCTAGTCATACCATTCTACAAGGTCAAGTTATGACTACTTCCAAAAATGTTTTCCAAAAGAAATATGAATTTCTATAGAGCCTCCATAGGAGGCATGCATCCGTAAAAATCAGCTGATCCATCTAGACAGCAAGGCATGATCCATTTGAGTAAGTCTGACCTAGTGTATCCCAGATGGTAATGACACTAAGTAACCGCTTGTTAATCTGCATTGAGTAGAGGAGCAGAAACAATCAAACAGATTTCTGAAAATTTGCCAGGACTGATTCCAACAGTAACAGCTGCAAATCTTATACATAACTAACAAAACAATACAGTATTTTTTTTTACATTTTTTTCCCCATTATTAAAAACTACAGTTTAGGCATTTCAAAAAAAGATTTACAGTAATTTCAAAATTATATACATATCTACAAGTATGCACTTTAACATTAAGGCAATTTAAAAAAAGTTTCTCCAGTGGTCTTGATTCAGTAGATTTCGGATTACCAGGAAACGACTGCAAATGTCCGCAGGCAGAAAACACCTCTTGATCAACAAGAACATTTACTGTAGGCAATCGCAGATCCAAAACATTTGTGGGCAATAGGGGGTAGCCAAAAGAGCATTTTAAAAGTAAACAGATGTAATATCAATATACAAAATTAATTACCTGGAGAGAGATAGTGATGTTATCGGTTTAGGGTCAGCCTGATGGAGTTTTTTACAACACGTAGATTACTGGTAGGCAAGGGTGATGATGCATCTGGTAACTCCTTACTGGACAGTCTCTGTGAAACATACAAGAGCAAAGACCATATACAGGGATGTGCGTGTATTTGTTTCACAGTTTTGATGTATTTGTCATTTCACTTTATGTGACCTTGATGTCTGCCTTTAATTTCTGAACAGGTTAAGTGGCCATTCAGGTTCGTGAAAGACGTTCACTTCACAATATGTGGTTTATAAAAAGCAAGGAGGTCAAACATGGTAAAAGCAACATTACCTAGTTACCTACAGTTCTTTCTCGAAAGAAAGACTAAATACAAAGGCTTGAAATATGGCGGCTTTAGCACATTATAAAAATATTTTACACCATGCCGCAATCCAGTGATAAAAGATTGAAAGAAGCAGAGTGCTTCAAGTGTTTAGAGTGATCCAGACACATGGATTTTAATTAACTGTACCTGGGATCTTGAAGTGTCAATGGTTGGAATTGGCATAGGCTTAACTCCACTAAGTCTCTCCTGTTACAAAAGCAGCAAATTAAGAATGTTAGGAACAGTAGCTCGAGTTCTAGTAAGGCCACCAGGGAGATCTCAGATTTGCCATTTTATTAAAAACAGCATTTAGAAAATCTGGGTGTACAATTAAAACAAGACAAAAAGCTCTACATAATTACCAAGTCCGGTTTTTTTAAGATATGTGCAGACCACCCGAGTCTTGAGCTTGTCTCTTCAGTCTTGCATATTTGCAACATGGCATAAATACGGCAGAGTACACACCAGCAGCAAGGAGTCAAACACTGCTTATACTTACCCTTACCTGACCATCAACTTGATCTTGCCCATCGCTTGCAGATGTGAAAGGTTCTTTAAATGCACAATCATCAGAGAAAATAAGCTGCAGAAAAGAGGAATGTGTGACATTTCACGTTTTAACGGATCTCTATGAATCCCCCCGATTATTTCCACATTAAGTGAAACATTTTCCAGAAACTAGATGCCAAAGATACCTTAAATCAAAGGTTCCCTTATACCTTATAACTAAAAAGGTCTGCATTCATTTAAAGTGCAAATGAAAGGTCACCTTTTCTGCATCTTTGAGACGCTTTGGCGATTCCTCCAGGGAAGGAGAGTGTGGTCTTTTGGGGGCACTACCATTAATGGTTACATTTGCAACTCCATTAGGCAGCTGATGGGGAGGTTGGTTGTTTGGCGACAATCGAGGAATAACGTTCCTGCCTACAACTGTAGGGATAGTACTACCGGCAGGAATCAGCGCAGGTTCTAAATAAAAAATACAGATTAAATGACAGCGTTTTTCTTTGTCATTACAATACAAAAATTAAATACAATTGAAACTTACTTGATCCTATGACAGGAATGCACATTCCTTGTTCAGGCTTTGGGGAAACATCAATGGCTGGCAAACCATCCATAAACAAGGAAGTTGAAGCTTTGTTTGATGTATTGCTGTTTGAGGCAGGAACAGTTTTGTTTGGTGTAATACTATATGGGCATACAAATAAAAAAAATCAATTGTATTGGATAAAATGTAGATATGGTTCATTGAAGGAAAGAAGCCATGCTGAAGAACAAGATAATTCATAAAACATAAGCAGTATAACAAAATAAAAAGCTCCACTTTTGAAAACCACTTACTTGTTCTCTGTATTAGCTGGTTTAGGAGGGTTGCTTGCAGGGGTAGGAGAGCTAAAAGGTGTCCCAGAATCGGTATCTCTGGAGCTGTCTAATGGGTTTCCATCCAACGACAAACGTTTTGATCCTCCTCCATCTGAGGCACGATTAATTTCAGCTATGCTCTGGTATTTTAAGAAAAACAAAGTCAGATACTCTAGAATGAAAGTGACAAAAAAAGAAAAAGAAGAAGTGACATGATACCTTTTTCTTCTTCTGCAGAACCTCTGGAGACAGATACTGATGAAGCTGCTTCTTTTTCACGTGGGTAGCTTCAATCTTCATACCATCCTTCAACATGTTGATGTTATTTGCTTGCCTGTATACTGTGAAAAACAAGTTAAACAAGAAAAAAGTTTATTCGATTTCCCTACACACTGTTAAACTGGTTCATCTGGAAAACCTTAGGTAAAACAGTAATGGGGTTGCATTAGACAAAACCTAACAAGAGGTAGCATTTATAAGAACCTGCCGCAAATGAAGGTCCTGATCAAGCAGTTTAACAAATTAAGATAGAATAGCTTATGTTGAAAAATGTGGCTTGTGACAACCACAGGTGAAATAATTCCAAGGGCAACAACCTGGTAAGTCCTAGAGAAGTTTTAATATTCCTTCTAAATCAACTTTCATTTAATACAGGTAAAGCTGTTGTTTATGCAAAAGGCTCTACTACCTTTTAATAGGATGAAAAAGAGTACTTGGCTAAGGTTAAAAACAGGAACTTCATTACTCATTAACAAATGCATTTCAATAAGAATTCTGACAAAGATCAAAACTGATATTTGGCAAAACAAATCTGCATTTAAGAGTATGAGAGCTTTGTCATAATGTCACAGTATTTAAAACTGCTTAACAAAACGTTACTCCATGTGAGAGAAGGCAATATATACCAATACAGAAATGTGAAGAGCCTACCAGTATCAGTGAATGCTTGGATATCATACGTCAGGTCAATGTTTACACTTTCTGCATTTTCAACTTTTTTAAAGATGATACCAATGAACCACATTGAGACAAAGTCATTTCTGGAAAAGAATTTATAAAAAAATGTAAAACCTTAAAAAACAATTTCAGAAGTTCGTTTGACAATTTTAAAATTGTAAATCATAGGTCCCTGTAAAGTGAAGATGGACTTGTAAACGTATAAATTCCAGTACCTAAATAACTGATTTAACACTCCTTTATGTTCTTATCAAAGTAAAAAAGTGACATTATATGGCCCTCTAGTGGGAATTGATAGCTTTGCAACCTTTAAATTCAACCATCTTAGTCTAAAAAACATTATGATTTGAAGCCCAAAATGTTTTAAGGATCAATCCTTTCACTTTAAATTGGAAGTACCTTAAAGACATTAGCAGTTAGATATTTTGAAAATTTTACCATTCTAGCTCCAAATTATTTTTTCATTCCAAAACAAAAACCTAACCATTATCTGTAGCTTGAAAACCTATTAAAACTTTAAAAGTAAAGAAGAAAAGAATATTGCTTGTATGTGAAGGTCTGTTAATTTGATTATTCTGTACTTAGGTCAAAGTATAGTCATTTAAACATCTTTAATGTACTACAATAAGAAAAGCTAAAACAAGATTTAACTCAGTTCTGAAACCACAAATACTTTGATCAGGAGTATAACAAAAATTGAAGAGCAACTTCTGAAAATTATCTTAGTAATAGTAAAGACTCTTGTAACGACTAGTGTTATTCCTCCAGTTTAAAATGATGCAAATACTGAATTAAAAGAGCTCCATGCTAAAGGAAAGCAACACTGCTTCATTGACAAATCTGGAAGTAAAAATTTTAAGCAATTGTTGCACAAAGTAAAAATTTTCATCAGACAGTGTGATCTAATATAATACGCATATTTATGCAGAGTAACCTGAAATTGTAATTGCACCTTCAGAGGACCTCCGCACCATTCCTACATTAACTACTACATACTCGACAAAGATTACAAGTACACAATAGTTTCGTATTCTGTGAATCTGTAATTTGTTAATGCATACTAGACAAACTGTCAAACAGTTGTAAACCAAATATTGACTCACTCATTATGACTCTCCTTGGACCCAGGAAAGGACTGTGGATTTACATGTGCAAGTGTGATGTACTCATTGCGCTCCAAGTTTCCGACAAGAACTCTGATCTTGGATTCAACAAGACCAATCCTGAAAATGGAAGGTTGATATCATTTCACAACTTATTACAGCTGTATCATCAAAAACTGCAGTAAGAATCTCAGTGCAGAGCATCCGTCAAGCCTGTCTTCCAGATAACAGATACAACAGAGTAAACTGTTTAGTTTGGAAGCTGTGTTATGGTAACAGAACCAAAATATATTTGGGAAATCGACCTTTAGATTTTTTGTGCCTTAACCATCAGTATACATTTTTGTAAGACTGTTAAAAAAACATATGCTTGGATGCAAAACAAATTTGAGAAATCAGAAAGCATTGTATCATATTGCAAAAGCCAGACATCTACCTCCTTAACCACCCTAAAATCACTACAGAATTAAATCCATAATTTTTCTATAATGCATGAAACAATAAACTTACCACTCCAAGTGGTTCTCTTCTGTTGATGCACTGGCTGTCAAGACAATATAATGTCTAAAAAAGAAAAGCCATTTATCAGCATACTGTATATAATTACCATTTCAACTTAAATTTCACAAGACATGCAAGTACACCGATCTACAATCTAATTATTATATCTTTAAAATGAATAAGTGGGTTCTCAACATTGCAAAACATTATTATATACATACTTGTACTTTTGGAAGAAGGCAGGTGGTTCAAAAAGCTTTGACCATTCAGCTTTACCCTGAAGTATTTCATCAGTTATGCTGAGACCTGTTGAAAGCATGTAAGAAATATTGCCTTAGACAAAAAGCTTTTACTGCAAACATTCAGTGGCTGCAATAGAAAAAATATACAGGAAGCCAGTCTCACAAATGAGTCTCAATTGAGAGATCAATTGCTCAATACAGAAATGGTAATAGCAGTTCAACAGAAAAGTGGGAGAAGCACAGGATAATATGACCACTGAATTCTATTAATTACCATTTTTAAACTCTTCGCTCATTATTGTTCGAGTGGAAGTGGACACATTGTATGTGGAATTCTGCTGTGGATAGGCGGGCGTTATGATCGGCATCAGGTGGTATCTGTCAGAGGGATTAACCTGTAATAAAAGGAATAATGTTAATCACTGTTAAAAATAAATAGAGAAATCCAATCCATTCTTCTCAGCCTGATACCTACCCGTGGATCCCAGACTGGCAAATTTAGGTTGCTCTCTTCAGGCTGTTTCAAGAGCACTGGATTGGGCCATTCCCTGAAAAACAAACACATCATAATGCAACAGTTCAAATTAAGAGATGGTACTTGTGTAGTGTTTACTTGGTAGCATAGATATGTTCTGCGTTTTGCTTGGTCACAGAACCTATGCAATCATCTCTGGAGACTCACAAAAGTTGTAACCCAAACAATCACCTAGTATTATTACTTTGTATTTCAAATAAAACCTAAACTAGCTTGATTCTGACATGTTTTTGTATTGCACATTACTTTGTATAGTTTTACAAGCACCTTCCTAGTAGTGAAAATGCAAAGAGAATCTGTTTAATTACTGTAGTTTATTAAAAAAATCTGCAGAATGGCAAGCAAACAGTGGTGCCGCATTACAATGCACCTTCTCCATCACACTTGTAGGCATTCTGCAGCTACTTTATTTTATTAATTGTATTTGTGGTCTCATTTTAACACAAAATTGTCAGGTTTACCTGCTTAATATGCATTTTGCTTCATATACAATATCTACTATAAGTAATAATCTGGCATTTAGCTTGTATGTAATACTCAACATTAACAAATTGAGCATTTCAAGGCTTACATTTCTATTACATTATAATGGAAAATCGCTAGTACAACAAGCAATAAACCTAACTTCTCTGTACTTATGAAAATCCAAGTAAAATTAATTACTACTTCATACTCTCATTAATGTTTAAAAAAAAACAGAACCTTCATACAAAATGCAACCAAAAACACATTACTCACCATTTTGAAAAGACCAAGAAGAACTTGTGCACCAGAGTTGCTGCCACTGCATTTGGATACAACTGGCATGTTCTTGCTACCAACATTGCCCAGGAGACTCCACCAAGAAACCCTAGCATATTGGAGTAAATGCCACGGCCTAGACAGGGATTTAAAGTTAGTGCACATTTAAAAAAAGGACAGTCCTAAGGTTTTCAGACATGCTTAACTATTGCTTACTTACGCTTTGCCCATAGCTTGATGGCTCTCAGGGTCAACCTGAAATTCTCTTTGTTTGGTACCAGATATAGAATTTCATCTGTGACTCGGCAACCTGTTAAGATAATTACATTTAAGTGGAAACCGCATTTAAGTGATTTCTCCTCAATACTAATACCTATGGTCTATACAAAATGCTAGAAAATCTGTGTATTTATGTTTATATTAGGCAATTCGCTTAGCATATGCTGCTCTATCAGAGGACAACCAATAGCCTGCTTTAATATAATAAATGGCTTCGTCAAGTACACAAAGCAACAGTGGTCCAACTTAAAGGCGAGACTAAATTTAATCTGGAAAGCATCAGTTTTATAGATTTGACAATGCAATTAAAACTATGAAGCACCACACCCAAGCCACCCAAATGATGTTGAACAACAGAGCCTAAATACTACAACACCTGGATACCAGCTATTAACAGTATACAAACTTTGACTTAAGTCTGTTTAGCCGTTTGGAACTTGGAGTAAAATAAACTTACCATTTAAGCTACGAATGCATCTTATATCAAGATTTCTCAAGTGGGAGTCTCCTCTAAGGTCAAGATTGTCTGGAATGGATTGCAAAGCTAGCCTTGCAAACAAAAGATCAATCTAAAAAGAATCAAATAACAGAAGTATCACACATTTTTCAGCCACTAGCAGGTTGCATATTAAATAAGACTTAACATTGCTGAAATTCTTATTTTAATGATAAACTTGCGCATTCTTTTGAATGGCTGTTGAGACACTAATTGCCTAAATCAAGATCACAAGTTTCATTACTAATATTAAACTACACTTTTAGGAGGATTGTTCACTTTTGAAAAATTTAGTTGTGCAATTTAAAAAAAACATTCTTACCTCAATCCCATCGAACTTAAACTTAATAACTGGTACAAATGCATCTTCTACAGCCTGTAAAGAAAACAATTAAAACATAAACCTGGAAGCACAATTGACTGGGGTCTGTTCCTAAAATTGAATACATTAAGGAAAATGCACTTAATATGATTAAAAGTACTTAATGACCGTATGATCCATATTCTTTGAATGCTTACCCGTAAATCTTTGATTTCTTCATGTTGTTTTAGTTTCTCAAAGAATGACTGAAAGAAATCTACCCTCTCCACATGGCGAGGAGCAACGCACAGGGCATCAATATCAGCCCCTGAAAAACAAACAAAAAAAGCCTACCTGATGCTGGTGCAATCAGACTGTGTCTCTTAAACGCTAGTATAACAGACTGCCTGTCCATTTGTTGTTTTATGGGTGATTATTATGTCCACTGGAGTGACTTTGCCAATGCCCGAGTAAAGTAATAAAGACAATAAAACTGTCTAAGCTGTCCGATTTTGTATCATATATTCAAAAACCGTTACTAATGAATCATAAACAATTAAGTTTCTGTATGGAAATTTTGCTCATCTTCAAAAATAAAAGCCTGTTGCTCTCCTCGAGATAGTAAGCAAGGGGAGAGCTGTTACCTACATCTGTCCTCCTTCCTTTACTACAGTAAAGAATCTCCTGTAGGGTAAAGGTACCTTTTAGGTACTGGATCAAATGCCTTTCAAATATATAGAATACACCTTAATGTATGCAGGAATGTACCTATTATCGTTGGTGCTTGTTCAAAGAAATTAAGCAAGACCTTTTTATAAAAAGAAGACCATGCATAGAACCTTATTTCTGGTGATCCTCTAGAAGAGACTCAATAGATACTTGCCAGTTTTGTGATCCTTCCCATGGATCACAAATCCTAAGTAATCCTGACCAACTGTACTACTTCCATCTTGAACAACTGCTAGAAGATCTGCATCCATGGCTGACATCTTTAAGTGTTTACATCACCTCTGCAATACTTGTCCTTTGAGATCTCAAAGAAGGTCCCATCATTTAACATCCAGATGACTAGATAAACCTAACAGCACTGATGGTGGTTGATCTTTGATGCTTGCGATACTCACACGTAAGAAAATGCTGATTTTGGTATCTGTCCTACCACATTAAATGCCGTTTTGCAGAAAGCGTCACAAATGAAATAACTTCAGTCCTCTTATGCTTTTAATGTACACTGTTCATGTTTCAGACCCATACAGTAATGTTGGTATGAGGCCAACACGACGGACCAGTTTGGTTTCACTTTAGAGGTCACAATCCTTAAAACACCCTCATTCTGAGGAAGCCAAAGTCTTCCCTTGCCAATATCAGAAAATACTAGCCTTCTTAGTCAGTCAATGCCAGCGCTTATTGAAAAGACAGTTCCAGTGTATGGATATGCTCTGCAATCACCAATCCAAACGATGGTGCTGAGGAGTGTGCATTTGAAGCTTGCAGTGGAATGTTTGCCCCATGCTGCGGCAGCATCATCAGCTACTGTAATAGAGTTCAACGGCAATGGAGCATGTTTGGTTTGAGACCCTTTATTGGAAATTCACTATCCGGGCACACACGTCAGCTTCAGTAGGGAGGTTGTCTGTTACCAAAAGGAGCATGCTGCTCACATACATTGAAAATAGCTTTCATTATTTATGCCACAGAATATGCAACAAAACAAGTGGCATACCTTTGGTGTGTACTCCTAGTCTGTAGGATCCAAAAGTAAAAATTTTTCCACCAACACTCGCAATTACTGAAGGCGGGAGATTCTAAAAGAAAACCAAAATGTCAAAACATTAAACATTTGCAGACCTCTATAAAACACTTGCAAGAGAAACATTAAACTGCATAAGTCAGACCTGACAGATTACAAAGATTAAATATATTTCAGCATAAATAAAGTTGATTTATAAGAAGGCAGATTAACAATAGAAAATTAAAAAAAACTAAGCAATCAATATTATTGGACATGTACAGCACTGTTTAATGAAGAGCACACAGACAACAAAGGCTCAGCTTTAATAAATAAGAACAAAGTGGTAAAAATTACTATGAGGACTTGGGTAACTTACTTTATTTTCACTTATTTCTGCAATCCACTCCTTAACCAGAGCATTCAACTTGCCTAGAACAACCAATCTGCAATGCAAAATGTGCAATAACAGGGTTTAAAACCAATGGAGTATCATATAACAAATCATTCACTCCTGAATTAGTCTCTCGGTCTTAGAAACATTTGGAATTCTAAAGTTACAAAAACACAATTGTGCTTAGGACCTTTACAACACGACTGATTCAAAACTTGTTATATTAAGCAAAGAACAACCTTTGTCATAGGTCTATGCATGGGACAGAAGTTATATGCAGGCTCTCATCTTTCACCAAGGTTAATTGGAATTGAACATGCACAGTATATACTTTCAATGGTAAACTAGCGTTAAGAGCAGAAACTGAAGTGATTCAGGTTTGCAGGATGTATTTATTAGAAAATGCCAGCAAAGAAAAACAGGATTAATCAGATCTGATATCACTTCTACCAAGAGGTTTCACAATACTTTAAGATCTTCATTGTGATTAACAGAATTATTGCCAATAGCAGATGGCCAAAGAAACACATATCATTATCTAAAGTGACCCTTTTGCAGTTGCTCCTGTGGGGAAAAAGTTTGAAGGACCAGAACAAACGTTTATAAAAATGTTACCTGTGATTAAGCTCTTCCTCCTCCTCAAACACCCCAAAAGGCTTCATGGCTTCAATCAGTTTTTGTGTGTAAATGTAATCAATCTCTCTGGGAAAAGCCAGACTGATTGAAGAAGTGATTCCATAATGTTTTTGAGGCTGCTGCCGCCCCAATGCAAAGTTACTACTGCAATAAAAGGTAAAAAAGGTTTTCAATACTTCATCTCCATACAGTTGCTTTACATTGTGAAATACCACATTTATATCGAAATATTCTAAACTGGGTTTTTGTACACATCTTTCTGTCAACGACCCTACAAAACATTAAGATAAGGTATTGGTAAATATGCAGTGATATGAATAATGTACTACTAAATGAAAATACATAATCTATTAGGCAGACAAAATGTGAACGCGATAATAGTGGCACCCAGACCATCATCTGAAGGTGAATCGATTACTGCTATTGATAAAGTGTACCCCATAGCAACTAAACCGGATTGGTCGTGTCATAAAGACCTAAAGGTCAATATTGAGAACGTGTCAAAACTTAAGTTTTAAGTGCATTGCCAATAAAACGCCACTGTAAACAATACAGTCTTGCAGAAGATAGGATTTAGATCTCGGGAACAACTTAAACGACGAGACAGAAAAATGCGCATAAAGACCCCACCCCCACCCTTTTCCGTCAGTAGCTTTGACTTGACAAGTCGTCGGATATTCAAACTTATCTTAGGTCTGAGAGCAGCTTCTGTTCAATCGTTACATCAAACCGCACTATTTCGTTTTTTTAAAAAAACCCCACTAAGTAACATGACAGATTACCACAGCTGTGGTTAAGCGACACGAAATAGAAAGAACATGAAGTACAGGAAATCGGGGTCAAAGCAGCACCAGCAGCTCCTGCAATGTCAAGCGCATCATCAATAAACACTAAACACGAAATTCTAACAAAACTAACGTCACAACAGCTCACGTAAGATTTTGTCAAAGTTTGAAAAAGCGACTGTAATTGCTTCACCTGGACGTAGGATGTTGCAACACATTTAAAACGTAAACTGAAATTCACTAATCCCGCTATACGGAACCGAATAGCATTCATACTAAGACCCGAAACGTTTCTCAGAGTAAAAGGGCTACTTTTCTCTAGAAACTGAGACATTCTTAAGAACAAAGCTATAAAACTGTTCACTTGTAAACACTGGCAGGCCTTTTACTAATCCGTATTCTCAAGAAGATATGGAGCCGTCCCTTCAGCAACTTTCAAAATAAACATGAATTCCAGGTGGATGTTACCAGTAAAAACATTATCTTAAACTACTTACGCTGACATTTCTCTCATGACCCTTATGGAGCTTTCTCTGTACAGATTTATGACGAAATTCTTGAAAACATGTACACTCAGCAAGCAGCAGCCTCCTTCGTCCCTATTTATAACAATAGTTGCACTCCAATATGGCGCCCACCGGCAACAGTCTATCCCGTGAGCCACCGCGCGAATTTAACTCCAAAGGGCCAAAGGGGAAACGGAGAGTAGTTTTCAAACCCTGAAATTTTTTTTTGTTTGTCTGTGTGATGGCCAATAATGCATTGTGGATCCGTTGTGGAATGCTTTCTCTTTGTTATTTTTTAAGAAGAAACGTTTTTGCTACTGGATGTGAAGTATGGTATGTTATTGTAAGGTACACATTTTAAATGTAGCTCTTGATTCATAATATAAATAGAAACCTGTCTGGAAATATCAGTTGTATTGCTTCATGTTCCTTTGTAACATTTTCTTAAAGTAAGGCCCAAGGTTCTGTTTCGTTTACACAAACAAACTGCAGTGTATCTAATAACTTTAAAAAACATGTCTCCTTTCATGGGTCTTCCACATATTTTACACCTGTAAGACAAAAGTAGGCCATTAATGTATATGCATCAACACATCCTGTCACAGATCCACAAGCAGACTCCAGAAGCTCTCTGTCTTGATCCCAGCCATTACAGCAGTTCTGACCTCTCGGCACAGGAAGACTATGGCTGACGATGAGGGAGAAGTTGTAACAGAGAGGCACCATCATTTGTGCAATATAAATTAGTTTTAGATCTATATTTGGGATTTCATTGTATGTTCTTATAACATTATAAGAAAAGCAAAATATATGTAAATGGGCATGAACAATTAAAGTGTGTGACAGGGTTAACAGTGTATAAATGAGGTAATGGGTGGGATCAAGAAATAAGTTTTCAGTTTCTTTTATTATATTTGGTAAGGTGGTGCATAGTTGAAAAGCAATAAAGCTATACATCCATCCATTTTACATCCATCCATTTTCTATCCCCGTTTTCTAGTACAGGGTCATGGGGGTCCCGCAAGCAATGGGCCCAAGGCGGGACACACTCTGGATGGAACGCCAGTCCATCACAGGAAACACATGGACACAAACACGCACACACTCACACCAGGGCCAATTTTCCCAAAAGCCAATTGACCTACCGGCATGTCTGTGGACTGTGGGAGGAAACCCTCGTGAACGCAGGGAAAACATACAAACTCCACACAGATAGCACCAGAAGAACCGAATCCAGGGTCCTAGTCCTGTGAGGCAGCAAGGCTAACCACTGCCAGAAAGCTGTACAGGGCTGTTTAATTTAAACATGAACAGCATGATCTGCTGAGGATTCTGTGACTTCAGGTGTTTAAATCTGCGGTCGAAATGTCTGAGTTTGTTCCAAGACTGTTTGGTCAAAGTTATGTTCAGGTGACAAGTGTGACTAGGTAAGCATGGGATGTCTGACATTATACTCTAAACATTTTCATCAGGCACTGCCATGATGACACACGTGCACGTTTGCACTTTAAAATGGCTAATAAAAACATTGGAATTGTGTGACAGCCTTTGCTCAGTCAGTCTTGGGGTTCAGACTAGAAAGTTTCTGCTGGGTGATTATTCTCTGCCTAGCGTGTCTTGCTAAAGCTCTTGCACTTCTAAGTGTCACAAGGAGGCAGGGTAATTGTCTTCAAATTTAACGTGCTGAAAGTCTGACATCTGGCTGGTCATTCTAGTTCTTCAATTGTCAGTCTTACCATTCTGTGACAGTCTTACAAATCAATAGAACTGATCTCTGTTAAACAGCTGTGTGAAATTGTTTTTTACTTAACCAAGCTTATAGTCTTACCTGAAACAATTAATGCTGCACATACACACGGTGAACACATTTCATCGAAATTGGAGACATACTTGTCTGGACCCTAAATAATCTTATTTTGTACTGGATGAGTATGAACACTAGTGCATAGTAAAATATTCCATAGTTTGGATCTGTTAAATAACATAGAAACAAAATGTGGCTTTTGAGTGGTACGTATTTTAAACACGCTTGGTGAAGCTGCATAAAGCTTGTTCTTGAACAGCAGCTGTGTCCTTGAGTATGTCAAATGTACATACCTGGTTCAGTTTAAATACTTTCCCCATGTGAGAAGTGTTCATTTCCCTTACAACAGGCTTTTATAAGTAGTTAACTTAAAAAGCCCAGGTTACTTCAGTGCTCCTCAGTCTGAACTTTGGGAAGATAATCCATTTTCTTTTCATGTAGAAATGTACAGAAGGATAAGTAATAATGATGCACCTAATTCAAGAAAATGTCCAAACTTGCATTTTTTTTTTGCTGCGTCCTTGTAATTCCTACAGTATGTAGCTCGGATGTCTGCAACATAAAACCTTACCGTTCAGCGCAGAAATATGGTCCAGCTCAATCTCCTGGTATTATGGTGGAAAGACATTGAGACATTATAAGCACCGCTACTGCTCTCCCCTTCAAACTGTGATATTTTGCCACATCTGTTTTTAGTGACAATTACAGCAAATAATGCAAACAGAATCTTGTGCTGAAAACAAGGCTGTTCCATTTTCTTCAGTCACATCCCTGGATTACCAATATTTTTTTTTTCACAATAACAAAATAGATGTTATGAGGCAGCAGAGGCCATTCATCGTTTATTGCTCACTTTTGTGCTGGTAATGTATTGGCATTAGGATCTTGTTAATCTATCTCTGGAAGTATAGCAAGCAATCACCCTTCGACAACATGACAGAGTGGTTTCACTGTCCTTTGTGTAGGAAGTGTTGACTGGTTTCATTTTTAAATGTATTTCTTCTTAATCTCAGGTATTGGTTTCAGAGCTGATCTTGAAGTTATCCCGTCAATACTTTTCAGGATTTAAAGTACTTGTATCAGGACCCTAGTATTTTCCTCTGCTCAAGATATTCAATTTTATTAAAACCCTTTGGTGTATGTCTGTCAGTTAAAGCCAAAAATTGTTACCTTTTTTAAACTGATTCTGTAGCATCAATGTCTTACCGTTTATCTAATGTGATGATCTTATGAGCACACAATATTGTAAATTAGGCCTTAACAATGCATAAACAATGAAACATCTGTTTTGAAAAGACACACCTCAGATAATGACAAGGATGCTGTCTCATAAGTATGAAGGTAGTCTAGTGTGTCCTTGTTTTACTAGGAAATCTAGGTAGAGTGTCAATTTAAGATACCTGTACATTGAGCAGCTGTTTTTTCTAACAAAATGTTGTAAGTATCTAAAAAGTATTCAAGAGCTGTCTTTCAACAAAGTTGCACAGTGATTAAAAATGTTTACTGCTTTTGCAATGCTAATGTCAGAAACATTTAGTGTAAAAACAAGATGCAAAAATGATTGCAAAACTGATTACCATTTGTGTCTGTGGTAGTTGTTTGCCAGGCTTTGGCAGTGAAATTAATTTTTAAGAACATTGTTGCATTGCCTTGCATTGCAGTTGTTTAAGCATATCATATTTCAGCACATTTTTACAACTCTGGGACAGACTGTTCATTAAAAGCTGTAGTATAATGTGAGCAAAGGAACTTTAATTGTTTTGGAATAATTAGCACACGTAATGTGGAATGGTGCACTCACATTACAGACTCCTATACACACATACCGAACAAAGAGGCAAATCCATTGTGTACTGCTTCAGGATTATATACATTATATAAAAACGGTTCAAATTTTGCTTCATATATTAAAAATGCAATAAAGTTATAATTTTACTAATTTTACACTATTAAGGTGTCATAATAGTGTAACATTTTTTTGCTCATAGCAATGTTTTTTCATTATTTCTCAAGGTTGCAGTCATGGTCACAAAATAATGTAATGTTTCATATCTGTCTACAGTTCTAGGCACCTTCCAGAAAGATGACTCCAAAACTGAATATTTATAATATTCTTTGATGATTATTTTCTGGTTACATTATTACAGTTACAGTGTATAACCATCATTATACTGTATATTCAGGTTATATAGGCCTAATTCTTCTCTTCTCGTTTTTAAATGTATTTACACATAGTCCCCATACAAGCACAGACCTGGTACTGTCATGCCATGGTGACTGTTCACGTTTGATCATTATTTTATATGGTACCATGTAATATTCTTTCTGAAAAACCAATAAAAAATTGAATATAGAACTGAGAACAGGAGGCACTTATTTACCCACAGGGCTATGGGCTCATTGAACAAGCTGGCCAGCCATGTTGTTGAAGCCTGAATCCTGGCTTCTTTCAAGAAACAGCTGGAATTGATATCTGGGATTGATTAACTACTAATGACCAGATGGGCCAACTAACTTCAAATTTTTCTTGCAGTATCTTCTTATGTAACGGGTATCAGCCAAGGGACAATATTGTTTGATAATGGGCGAGTATCAGGGTGTGTTGTTCATCCCACTCTGTCTTTTGTTACTCAGACACCCCTATGGCTATGTCTGAGGGCTCAGAGGGCTAGTATTGTTTGATGATTGGCTGGTTTTCTCTCTCCCTGCCTTTTTGTTTTCTCCCTCTGTCTCTCTATTCCATGCCTGGTCCACACCCCTGAGTCATCAATTCCCAACTGCGTTAACTAATGGGTGCCTAGGAAAGAATGCGCAGATCGCTGTCGTTGTCTTAACCTAATTTCCAGGTCCACACAGACACTTCCTTCCACACTGAGGGGGGGATAGGTGAGCAAATGTGACAACTGCTACCTTCAAACTATTTAAATAAGGAGACTGCGCCTATAAAACCATTGTTGTAGAGTCATCAGAAAATCCTGTTCAAATGTCAGCTGCAATCGCTTGGGGGCAAAGAACAAAAACGCAGAAAATCCACAGCATTCTTTAAGCAATAAAAATATAATAAAATTATGTTATTTTTTTATGGGCCATCCAAAAAGGATTGATAAAATTAGCTGAACATAAAACACAAAATTAGCGTGTTCTTTAATCAGAGACTTCTAACCTGTGTTGGCAAACTAGTCTTCATCAGTATGTAGTCAACATGGGTATTTATTCCATGGCTGTACAATGCTGCCTGATCTTGATCTAAGGGGTAATGCTGTAGTTTCCTTGGTGATTCATAAAGAATGAGAATGTGTTGGAGTTTAATAACCTTATTGTTTCAGAGTTGCCGTCCATAGCTGTGTGGATCTGATGGAATGGTCATTTGCCGATCTGAATACTGATGTGATGAAAACCTAAATCCAATTTGCAAAGTTTCTGTAAATATGATAGATTTGTACAAACATAGTATGGGTTATGTTTCTGAAAGACATTACATTTGGTGTATTTAAATTAAAATCAAATTTAAAGATGATGTCTGACAGAATACAACTAGATGTTTAATTTTGCAATGATTTTGTAGTAATTCACTGAATGAAATTACAATGTTATTTTGTAAGTTTAATTTTATGCAGCTTAAATGAGTAAATAACAAGAAACTCATACAATCATAGAGGAAATCAACTTACATTTTATTCAGCAGGCCTTCAAAATAGCTTATTTTATTTTTTCTGTATACTGTATGTGCTATAGTCTACTGGGATGCCGTTTGAATGGTTTTATAGGGGCCTTTAAATTATCTGCTACAGAAACCAAGGAAATGTGTTAAATTTGTACAATCATTATTGCCAATTACTTGTTATTTTATAGTTTAGCATTAAAATGGAGCATAAATAATGTTTGTAAAAACACGGAAGGTAAACAATACAGTAAATAAACAAACTGAACTCCAGATGTATTTTTATTTGGCTAGTACAACTGCTAATGATACTTATTCATCACAACAGAAAGGCCTCTAGAATGTGCTTACTTGAAACATTTGAATGCTTTTTTAACGCAACATTCTTAAATCTCATCCTAGGGTCAATTTACTTACAGTTAGATTCAGGTTTGGAATAAGAACAAATTTGTCCAAAGGAGAAAAATAATCTAGATATTGCAAACTAAGAATTTATGTAAGCATTTCAGTATTTTAATAGGGGGTCAATTTACTAGTGCTGCCGTTCCAGCTGACTGTGAGTATGCATCAGTGTTGTGTGTGAAATCATTAATGTGAAGCAATTCCAGCTGTCTGTGTAATTACTCTCCCAGAACTGTACTGGATTCTGAGCCATCAGGGATCGTGGCAACTTCCATTAGCAATGACGATATTCTTTATAAATATATCTAAGGATGATTGCTGATTCTGTGATTATGAAAACTGTGCCATCTATCTTTTTTAGATTGGCAATTATGATCATTAAAGTACGCTAACATTTGCATAGTATTACCAATTTAAATGCCTCAATTACCCTTTAAGGTATTGTGGGATAATAGAGCTGGAGAATGGGCTTTGTAATTGGTTGCTGAATAAATGGTGGAGGAGGAAGAACAAAGGATTTTGCTGAGATTTAGCTAATTAGTTTGATCTTCTATTTTTCTGGCCTCCTTTATTTCTTGAAAGTATGAAGAGAGAAACGGGACTTGAAAGACATGAAATGAAATGTATGAATGCGGTTCTTTTGTTTTCATTCCTCAACTTCAACAAGCATTTGCCTGGTAATGCATTCATGAATCTGGAGATATTACTGCAATGACTAAGAGAACATGGAATTCCATTCCCTCCCAGTCCTTTTCAGAACAGACAAAAATGCAAAAGGCTGTACAGAGTATTGCAGATCTGCAACAGATAGAGGAATCTCCAAAAACCTTACAGAGGAGCCAGATTGAAGCTGTATACAAAAATGATTGCCATTCTGGTCATCCCATAGTTAAAGCAATTATCTCCATTGATTCAGAATGTTAAAGTCATGTGATGTGAAGTAAAAAAAGACCCTTGTCATTTAAAGTCATGTGTTTTCTTCTGCTAAAAAAAAAAAACATATTTACACCATGAAAGGAAAAAGGTTAGTGCAGGTGGTGAAAACAAATTAAAAGACTTATACTGCAAAGGAACAGGTAAAGATTTATTCCATGATGCAAAGAAAAGAGACACAACGTTTTCACTGTGGAGCCTTTTTAAGGAAATAGTATCTTCAGTGGTCAAAGAACACACAAAGATGGATTTTGAAACATGGCTTTATTGAGATGGTGAAAATACAAACTCTTTTCTTGAGAATCAACCCTAATACAGAGCAAGGAGCTGTCTCCCTTTTACATTATTAATACAGTACATTATTTATATATTCCACTTATTTACAGAATGTATCAGGTCCTCAAATCATGACTTACAGGAAATCAAAACTTCTGTAACAGTACACGTTCAAAATGCACCCACACAAAACAGGTTTGTTTATTGTCCAATAAGTAAAGTCGAAAACCATCTCACACCTAATGGGTTCTGAATGAAAGTGGCAGAAGGGAAGTGAGGGAGATGTTCGATCGAACAGTGAAGGAGCAAACACAATCATTCACCAAAATAGGCTGTTCTCTGTTCTTGGGCAAGTTCAAGGCCTGTTTGTCATCTGCCTGGCAGTATACACTGATCACTGATCTGGATTCTGCATTACCTCCCTCCCTACTGTTAGATGACACCGCAGGGATGTATTCTATATACAACATAGTAAAAACATATTTCAGAATATGGCAAATTACACACATTTTCATCTTTAGTTAGGTATTAAATATTCATGTTTTACTGTGGTTCACGTATTTAACTTATTATGATGCATTATAAGTTATAAGCTGAAGTAATGCAACCAACGTTTAAAATAATATGCGAGATAAAATGTAACTAACGGCTCATACACAAGATCGTGGTGGATTCTAATCGTTGAAAAATGCCCTTTAGCCATGCAGTTTATTCGAGCATGGCTGTACAGACTGTTGTATCACTTCAAGTTGAGTAAAAGATATCCCTGCTGATGAGAAAAGCATTTTTTTTCAGATCAAACAAATATTCTTAGGACTGTGGATTTTCAGGGAATCGCGGCTACAGTCCTTGTCTGACGATATCCAGATTTGAACGAGTGACAACCGAGACACGAGCTGTCCATGGTGCTGAAAAAGGTTTTGTACGCAGTGATCAACATTGTAAGCATCCGTAACGCATAATGTTAAATACATTTTAATTGAATTGCCTATTTGAACCAATAAAGATAATAATTAGTATGCTGTATTTATTTACAATAAAGTAGTAACGATTTCTAACTGATATCTTTAGTATACTTTATCAGCTTGTTGTCTAGTTAGCTATACAGTTTGTCTTACAAAACGTATAGCCTATTCGATACAAAATACTCCGCATTAAATTAATTTTCATTTAACCCTTAAACCTAAATATTATGCAGAACGTTTTTCAATTCTCCTTAATTGTAAATGCCTGTTCCCAGTGAACGCAGTATTCAAGACTGATTCTCCTGTAACAATTCTCCTTAAGACTGATTCTTCTAGTAACCTATTCCAAGTGCTTATTGAAACGTACGAGTCAGGGAAGAAGGTGGCATTTCCGTTTACAGCGTTTGTTGATCATTTATTATTTACACTCTAATGATTCTCAGCTTCACATCTTACATAAGAGAGAATGTGTTCTCTTATAACTAAATTGAGTTATTGGTAAAAGGCTTTGGACAGACCTAGATATCTATTTGTTACATTACAAATATGCGACATTTGTCGATTCTTCAGAGGACCTACATTATTCGACTTCACTAACTAAACCTTACGGTACTTTGTTATAAGGTCATAGTTGTTTAAGTTTGCCATCATATCCGAGATCGTGTCAGCAAGAGCTACATTTCTGTTGCTGCTAATCATTTAAAAGCCAATGAACTAAATACATAGGCAGTTCATTAAATCATTACAACAGCCTGGTATAATGCTCTCAGAGTCATTATAACGCTATTCCCTAGCCAGAGAGGTATGGTTGCCTTAAGCACAGTTTAATCAAATTAGATAGCAAGCTATGTCATGGGGTTTCTCCTATTGATATTCATTAAAAATACATGATTTATCACTAATCTCTTGAAGGTATATCCCATTCCTCCGACTAAAGGTAATAAATGCCACTGTAAGGATAAACAGTAAAAATTAATTTACCTTACTTAAGAGTAATAAAATATTTCACATACATTTCTGCAGAGCCAGCGCCTAGTGAAATGAGCATAATATACAAGCAACTAAAGATAGTTCTTTTTACTCATGCATAGTCTAATATTACGCAGCTCTCATCTGGTGGGTGTAAAATAATACAACCTAGTAACTTTGTAATCTAGCAATTAAACGAGCAAAAACTAAATTGCTTCAAGTATGAAAAACACTGATATGTAAATTTAATTGTTAGATAAACATACACGAATGAATGAATTGAAGTGTAGATCTGACATACCCTTAACAATGATTGTCAGGTGTATTGTAAAGATTCGACTGGTTCTAATTTGTTATTAATTTGGCCATAATAAGGATTAAAGAAACCAATAGTCTTCAGAAATCATTTAATGGCAGAATGCGGTAAAAAAAAATACCCCGAATTCACGTTGCGCGCTTTTTCAAGTGCACTAAATATGGGACAAGAGATATTTTGTTATACTTCTTCTCTTAGCATTCATGTTTTGTTATCGTTATCATGTAATTTTAAAAAGTGTTGTTAAAAGGCTTCTCGGGTTCTAAGGTTCATCTGAACTTTACAAACTGCATTTCTTATTACCCACAGTTTACTAAATCTAAGGAAATGCAAAAATGCAGTCACTTTCTATCACAGTTCACCTCGGTATCACAGTTTCTTTGTGCTACGTTTAACAAAATATACTTCTAAATATCATGTACATACGTATGACCTGTCTTTAAATTACTTGATTGAAGTGTGACTTTTATTATACTATTAATATTATTTTAAGAATAACACAGCAATTACACACAGTATCGAACACAGTGGAGCCGTCTATTTAATCCATTGAGTGCTTTGGGTTTTAAAGCCTTTCTTTTTGTATTCTTTCATAGCTTTCGACGTTCGAGGCCTCTGGGTAACGCTCTGCAACAAGTAGTTGTTCCAGTACGTTTGAGAGGCAGAGGGGACGGAGAGGTTTGAAACTGAGCGATGGTGTTTTGCTTCCCAGATTGTATTCCATTACAAACAATCCGAATTGAAAAGCGCCAGAAATTATTTGAGTTAAAACACAAGTACTATAAATGCCAAACAATACTAAAATAAATTGATGGCACTGTTTATTTTGTATATTCGTTCGCATTAATTTATTCCTCAAGTTTACAAACTTTCAGACAACTGCAGTCATCGACCAAGCCTTGAGCGAAAGAAAATCTGTCTGGTCGATATTTACTTTGGGTGTTGTGTGGTCTTAAGTTTGCTGTCCTTTACATGTGGAATATTTAATGTGAAACGCATCAAAACGTCATAGACTCTCGAGTGCTGATAATTAGATCTGGTTATATGTCTCTCCTTGTATGTTTATCTTTATATAAACCACATTAAAAAAAAATTCACTGAATGGCAGAGGTCCGAATATGGCAGTATTTATAACGTCTATAACTGTGAGCCATATTGTTAGCTATAGATTTTATTTTTTGTGGTTGACCAAGTGAGATTCACACCTGCATTTCATCATCTTTTCTTATATCTGTATAGGAGATGACGCTCCACTGAAGACACGCAGAACAGAATTCCTGACTCTGCTGAATCTCTATAAGCTAAAGTGATTTAACAAATACTCGAGCACGTTTAGATAAAAAAAGGCTTTGCACTTGCAGCTTGATGTTTTACAGCTTTCTGAAGCTTGGATAAAGATATATAATGAACACAAAGTTTCTTTGATTTGGTAAGCGTTTGTGTTTTACAGTAAATAAACATTGAGAGATATATCTTGTAAATGTACATTGTTTTCTCTCTCTTCATCCTACAGTGTAAAGGTGTGACTTTCTCTTTTATTATCCTGAAGGCTAACACAACTACAAGCATTAAATCGGTTAGGTATGCTAAAACTCTAAACCTGTCCTCTAAAGTAACACAATGAATAAGATTCTTTACTAGAAGTGTTAAGGATTGGATTATCACTCCAGATTTTCTTTTATGACTCACTTAACGTGTTACTTAAATTACAAGGCTGCTTTTGCTAAAGCAGAGGGAGCTCAAATGCAAAGGGCAGAGTTTAAGTTTAGCCTGCAATTTTTGTGTAGAATATGACTATCTGTACTACGTAGGTTTGTTTACTTGAGATTGTATTAGGCAGCCCAAGATGCTAATCGGGATCTGTTTAACTGGTTTGTGTTTTGCAAGAAATGTACCAAAATGTAACAAACGTATCGATTTAATGACCACTAGAGGGATCATATGTTTCGACAGTTACACTATCGCTAAAAGAATACCAAAAATGTAAAATTGTAATTAACCCCCAGCGGAACAGAATTAGAAGCACACAATAGATGCTTAAGAGTAAAGCTCTGTAAAAATCAACTTTAGATGACACAAAATAATTTAAAGAAAAGTTTCTAACATGTCGAACTTTCTAAATTGTGACATGATCTTACAGGAAAAAAAATGACTTCATCCTTGTGTCGACAAAAGTGAACTCGGATGCAAAATAAAACGAAAGGCAACTGACAAACATTTGCGACATCTACAGAAGCAGCAGTTAAGAGTTAAATATCAAGTTAACATCTTAACTGTAAAACAGGCCTAGTCGTCGCGTTTTAACAGCTTACATCGAGGTGAACAAAGTTTTAGGAAAATATGTATACGTATATGCCTTAAAATGATCTAGGGTTTGACATTGGCACATTAACGTAAGCGATAATAATAGTGGTTTTGCGATGTAATAGGCAACCTAAATAAAATGATAATTTACTTAGAGATTAATGGAAATGATTCGACCTGCAAATTATGGTACGGAAAGGAAAAATGGTATGCCCTTCACATTTTTGTGAGAATAAAACGTTCTTAAAGCTCTCAAGTATATATTTTATGCTTTAAATAAGGTTTAAATTCGTTGTCAAACTTTTCAATCCCATCTTTTAATTTGTTTAGACCAGCAAAAACAGTTATGTCGATGATGCTGAGAGGGGACAGTCAAAGGGTATCTCTCCGTGTAAGAGAATTCATGAACAGTGTCTACCTAATCACGATTTATTCTGATTTATGTCTGTATTCAATCCATGCAAATAGTTTCAAATACAGATAATTTTACACTTGTATTGATTTGTTTCAGCGATATAGGTGAAATTAGAACAGGATCTTGCCCATTCCCTGGTTATTACAATGGCATTTCTTTATACGTGCCATTGACGTGGGCGATAGTTTATAACATCAAATCAGAATTTCCAATTTATCATGGCACAGATATACTCACACAGATAATGAAATCCCCAAAGATTTGGAAATATACTTTAATTACTCCACACATGCAAGGTATCTCCGGTTTCAACGTTGGATTGAAACGATAGCGTGTTGCACTTGCACAAATTCATATGCACGTAAAACACATGGTGTAGCGTGTGTGCGTGTTTGGGCTGAAGGGTGTGTATATGCCGGGGGTGGGGGGTGGCCACAGTTTCTTGATTGAGGATCTTGTCCTTTGTGAATACAACGGGTCTGAGACATCGCAAATTCTCTAATCAAAGATAAACTAGCAGAATAAGTGGAATCCCGCCCCGTTTAAATAGGTGGGGCACTTCCTTACAATTCAAAGCCACAAGAGAAAAGTCAACTCATTTTTCATTTCAAATCCCTTTGAAAGAGGGTGTTGTAACTACAAAACTATACATTGGCATAAAATACTAATGCAGTTTATCCAGATTTGGATTTATTGTTATGAGGCCTATTTAACGGTAGCTAGCAGCAGGGGCTACGACAACAAAAAAAATATTTTATCATCTCAGAGCATAGAACTGGGTTACATTTGCGTAGTTTGCCCTCAAGATGGCACCAGTTCATTAGAATCAAAAACAAAATACCACCATAAATTCAAGGCACCGTAAAGAATTACAATTGGAAACAAAACCCTAATTGCACCTAACAGTTACCCATTAACAGTACATGCACAAGCAAAAATATCCATGGTCTTAATGGGATGCACCAGCTCATATTGTAACACTGAAAGTAGAATCTATATGAATTTAATTATTCTTGTATATAGATATTGGATTTTACACTGTTCACGCCCAATACGGGGTACACAAATTAACGATTAATCGTGAAAATATAGCGCAACACAGAAAACAAGACAGTCCTCAGCAGAAGCCAGATATGGCACTCTGATGATCGGATCATTATGCGGTTTTAGAAACCCACTGTATGCGACCCTTTCTTCAATTTTCCTTTTCTATAGTTTTTTTTTTGGGGGGGGGGTTGTTGTATCAGCTCAAATTGTTAATGCGCTAAAACAAAAAAAGCCCTCATACAACAGATAAATGAGTGCCGGTCCCGTGTGTACCATCTCAGCCTCCTCATTCATCATCATAACAACCGTTTAGTGTAAAATTAACAACGACTTAACTACTACAGCAATAAACATGGTCATGCATTACCATAGATTGATGAAGATTGCTCAGTGAAACCAGCAACCTGTGTGGAACTTGTCTGTGTATACTTAATGAACAGAACTGAAAGCACAGGATTAAGAATGAAGTGTTTAGTTGATCGATACCTGAATATGCAATGTTTTTTGCAGTAACATCTGATAAAACGTCTTATTTATCTATATACACTTTGTGTAATTATTGATAAAAAACAATGAATAAATTGGTGACTATCATTCACAGCAAATCAAGACCCGCATACGTGGTCCATATACCTATTGCTGGTTTATAAATAAAAAAAAGACTAAACCAGCTAAGGTTTATAATTTCTCTCATAGCCAAGTAATCCCTTTGATTATATCTAATACCTGCCAAAACCCAGATGGTATGCCCACCCATCTCACAGTGTGATAATGCCACATTGTGAAATCTAGCCATTAATATTAATTGTCAGCCTGTGAATCTGTCTGAACTACTAAAGCTTGAAATTCCCCTGAAAAAAAGCAAAGCCCGATTTACCAGGGATTTTAAGATAATTCCTGTTTTTTTTCTTTTTTTAAATTCACTACCTCCCTCTGTTTTAAGGTAGAAAATAGTCTTTGTCTGCCTGATTCTTATACCCACGTGGAGAAAAAAAACACTTTTGTATCACACAGAAAGGGTTTTGATAGAAAAGCATACATAATACGTTATATGCGAGTTAGATATACAGTATGATGGTAAACGGGCACAATGAAAATGTGCATTTAAATCACATGAGGTATTTCGTGTGCTCTTTTCGAATACTGTACACAATACTGTTGTTTGTAATGGATGGAAATAATAGCTCTTATGTGATTCTTAAGATCAGCTAATGAGATCATTTCTATACTACAGACTTGACCATAGTCAAAAACAATTAATCGCAGCATGCAAAAAGTACAGCGTTAAACGTAATGTTTGGGCTGTGTATTTTCCCTCTCAAAACTACATTCGGATGTGGTATGGACTAGGTACGTAGGTTTTTATTTATTTATGCTAATTCGTACTGTATGTGAGACGAAACTCCTTAGTTTCTGTGCTTCTTTTACTAGTTGAGTCTGAAACAAACATAAAAACAGAAAAGAAAGCAAGAGAGTCTGTCATGCAGCCTCTATAGATGTCCTGTTTAACTCGGTGGTTATACTGTATTAAGTAGTCTAGAGAAAGAGGGGTAGTAAAATCTTGGCAGAAGTGCCTTTGGGATGCATGACTATAATTTAGGTTTAACAACAGGCCAGACTGATTTAATTCTCTCCGGAAAGGTCAGTGCAAGGCCTGGCAAAGTTAACCTCTGTGCTTTCCATCTGTGTGCACTTCATTCCAAACACTTTCAATAGAGCCTTGTGTGTTCAAGACTGGCCACAAACAAATTGAAGTGGTCTGGGAGCAAAGGCAGTGCTTCAAGTGTTTACCACGCAGTGACCAGTGGGTTTGTAAACAAAATGACGCAGTATCTGGGTCAAAATGACATAGCTGGCGGACAGTAGGGATTTAAAGCACAGTAAGGTTGAGAAACGAGCAAAATGCAATGCACCCACGCTTCCAGCGATACAGCTAATCTACGGATTAACTTTTCATTTTTGTCGTAACCGAATTTCTTAATCAAGTTGCCCATGCAGTGAGCCGAAAAAAAGAACAAGTTCATTTATAGCTCTCGTTATACTTAGTAATATCTTCTCCTCGTTACACTTCTCGTCTGAGAGCTCTCTACGACCTGTCTGAATTGATCGTAGCCAAAAATAAAGTCAGTCTTTACTAAAATGTTATCTCAAGAAGATAATTTAGAAAGA
The DNA here is from genome assembly GCF_055471065.1 of Atractosteus spatula. Classification (NCBI taxonomy): domain Eukaryota; kingdom Metazoa; phylum Chordata; class Actinopteri; order Semionotiformes; family Lepisosteidae; genus Atractosteus; species Atractosteus spatula. The sequence goes on from NC_142720.1 coordinate 13,165,529, forward strand.
ATTTGTTGTGAACTGCAGGCTTACCACTCACATAGTTTAGCTGCTATTACAAAATATGTAGACTATGAAAGCCATGTAAAAACACTCGGTTGTGGTGCTGGTGTGATGTAGACCTGCAATATTGTTTTCCAGTGTGGTTGAATCTCCCTTTTTAACTTTACAAATGAGGAATGCCCTAAAGGAAAGAGTAGACATGCGTTTCGTCTTCTTTGTTCTTTATGGATCTATTAAAAATACCTTAACCGCAATGTGCTTTTCAGTCACGCTGAGTCCAAACTTAAGAATCCAGTTTCACAACTTTTACTATTTGTTTCTAATTTACCAAAGTGTTGGTGGGTGGGATTTTCGAATAATGCGCAATGGATCTTTAGCTAGACAGGGCTGCATTCGTGATACTGAAACTAGCTACTAAGAACTTGTCATTCAAGAAAAAGTACCTGTTAAGGGATACATACAGTACAGTAATCTATTCCTGGGACTGCCTTAATTAAAAATGATGACAAGTTGTAAGCAAAAACTGGAAAACATTCTAAAATAAAAAACATCATTACCCTTTAAATGTTGTAGCCCTTGAGTAAATAGAGAATCTAAATGATATAAAACTAATCATAGGCTAAACCTTTACGTGGGGTGTAAAATAAGTTATTTTATTTACTGGAAACATGATCACTACCTTTTACATTTAGTATTAAATGGCTATTCAGTGGCACTATGGACACTTTTAATTTGACACTTGCGTGTAGTGGCAGGTTTTTAAAAGTTCTATACAACTTATAGGCCTACAGACTGTCTTTTAAATAGTGCAGTCGTTTGTAAGAATTGCTCTGGACCTCTGTTATATGAAAAAAAAGTTAAACTTTTTAGCTTTAAAGTTATCAGAACGCGCTTTTTTGTTACTTATTAAAAGTTACTTTTGTTACTTTTAATAACGAATTGCCTTATTCTTTGCAGTACTATTTTGCTGTAAAACGCTCAAATGATATCTTTGCCTATCAAGGTAAAGTCATAGTGCGATAGGTGATGCAGCACCAACGGGAGCAGTGCGTCCAATGAACTATTTTTGAAAGTAGTTAAAAAATGTCCAGGTTTAGTTTTAATAGTAGAAATAGTTTTAATAGTAAGTAGATGAAAAGTAGCGCTCCTTTAGACGTAAATACCATTTCAATGCGTGCATGTCATATAAATATTTTGTAAAGACACTAATGACAAACGGAAAAAAAGTTAATGTATTATTTTAATACGGAATAACTTTTATTTTTAAAGAATAAGTAGCCTGACAGGGAAAAGTTATAATTTAGCATTTCCCTCTAAAACAGCTTATGTGTCGTTTGTATAGACAAGTGTGGCTACTCGCATTGCAGCCCACAGTGTAACTCACAGTGTGTAACAGGGATCAAAGCAGGTAACCTTAAGGGCACATCGCTGCCATTCGTGTGATTTGGTGAGTGACTAGCATTGCAGTGCTCAAGGGGTTAATTACCGCGGGCTGTCATATTGCTGAATCAGAACCCCTTTAATAAAATTAATTAGGTTCTGCATTTCACAGGGCGATGACCACTGACCCTGGCATGCCTATTATTCACGAAGCACAACTTCAACCTGTCTGGCTGACTAAAATACAAACAAAGGGAATCATTTTCTCTCTGGATAGAAAAGCGTTTTTGTTCGAAAATAACGCTCTAGATTGAAGATTGGTCAAAGTTAGGTTGCATTTGGGATTATGATCATGCCTTTGAAAACGAATTAATCTCTACAGATCAATAACAAATAAAAATAACGCATTGTTTGTCTGGCTATTGGAACTGAATTTACAACAGACGAATGTATGTGTATAAACACACAGCCTAAATATACACATCTTATAAATAATATACCGCAATCCATGTTTTCCCAAACAAAACAGCCGGAAAAAAAGGTGCAAAACACAGCAGCTGATGTAGGTGAAGAAAAATGAAAAAAGTGAAGCAGAAAGAGAAAAATGACAAAGTGTTGAGCGTTGATTTATTGCATAAGCCTCTGGTCATTTCCATATATTGAAATGCGCCCAAGCGGCCAGTCAGTCAATTTTCTCTGAGCTGCTGCCCGTGGAAAGCGCGCACGTGACTCCTGCTTCACTCGCTCTTCCTCTCTGGTTTCACGCGGTGCTTTCCCTCTTAAACAGGAGTCAGTTCCAAACGGAGTCGCTAAAACCGGATTTACAGTTTTCCACATGTATGGATGAAAGCACCCTGATGCCACGAACATGAAGGGCAAAATGTCGGCAACTATAAAGAAGAACAGAAAGGCGTATACAATGAGACAAACTTTTCTACACCTGCAGATGAGATGCTGTTTTGAGTTAAATGTGGACTTTTCATTTTCAGCAGAAGCCTAGTCTTGGAAAAAAAAAAACACTACCCACAGCCTCACAGCCGCGTTATTTTGATTTTATTTCATGTTAACCAGCGCCAGCTTTAGTAATGATAAAACATCTTGAATAAAATGATCTTCTCTCGCTCGCCTGTCCAACACACACACACGAAAGACACTTCCCAGTTGATAGATATATGTCAGAGACGTCACCGTAGATGGATACTTTAATACATTTAACTACGGCTGGTTGATTTATGATCGCGGCAGTCGCCCTGTCATTTACATATTGAAATTTTGCTGTACACAGGGGTCTGCCTTACTCCTGGAGGAGGTGAAGCGCTCGATGTGCCTTGATCAATGTTGACTGTGAAGGAAGAAGGAGTAGGAGGCGGAAAAAAAAAACCAGGCTCCCACCAGATGGAGCGGGGTCTTGGCAAAGGTCAGGGTTAGCACAGCCTACTATTGAATCGGCTGCAGTCTCGCAGATAGAGGCACCCATCGGGGCTTCTCACAATCAAATCTAATACAAAAGCCGGTCGCAGAACGAAATCGCTTCATCTGAATGCTAAAATTGTTATTAGGGTACATTAGGAGGAAGCCACGCACGTGATTGGAAAAATCCTTGCAATTTGTGATTGAAATAGAACCTATTAGTTGTTGATTGGATAGCAACAAAGTTAAGTGCTCTTTTATGGCCCTGATTAAGAAACGGAATTTGAGCCACAGGACCGTATTATCGTTCATAATAGTTTTTTTTTATTTTTCAGCTTTAACATCATATGGTTGCCATTGGGTATTAATTCTTGTAGGCTAATCCTTCCCTTAAAGTAGACAAATTATGAGTAAATTCCAATACCTTAAGCTCCTCTGTCGTTAAAAACGGCGTTGAAAGGTAAATGCCTTAAATTAACGATGCCACCGTGTTTTATTGATCTTAGAGAATCGTTATATGATTATATAATAAATCAGGTAAACACAGCATTGTGTAATGCATAATGAATCAGGACAACACGTTTTTGAAACAACAAATGGATTGATTGCCTCAGGTACATTATCGTATGTATAATATCAAACTATTACATGTAGTGTTAAAATGCATCAGGCTGGGCAAGCTGGTGTCACCTCACACATGCAGGTAAGATTAAACAGACCACTTCAGTAAGTAGTTCCTGTAGTGAGTTGCTTGGTAGATGTCAACCTTAATCTCTTGAAGCATATATATATGGAAAATAACCTAATGCTTGTTCTAGTTTTACCCCTATATGTAACTCTTAGGTGTCTGTACACCTTCAATAAACAGTACATTGCACATAAAAACAACACACACAAGCAATTCACACAGTTTACTTGACAGAGTCTAGTTCATTGCTTGGAGGAAACTGCAATAACACCTGCAATGCATTGATTATGTTTATTGTCAGACTTCATAAATTAATACAATTCTTGATCTTTAACCATTTCCCATTTAATTCCTTTAAAAGTAGGGACACCCTTTTGAGCTTGTCAACACAAACACTTTCTGAAAGTTGCATTGTTCTTAACAAAATCAGCAATAAAGCTTTAATCTGTTGCAATATGATCTCACTGCCTATTAAAAAGCGAAAGCACCTTTTAACATCAAATCAGTCGGGCAATTGTTTCCGTTTGGGAAATTACAGAACTACAGGCAACAAATGTCTGACAATTTTATGGAAACCAGATTAACCCTTGGTGTCCCTAACTAGGAATCTGTCCAATTCCTAAATACTAGAAGTTAAAAGCATTAAAAAATCAAGTGTAGTTGAAAGGTTAAATTTGGAGGATGGGGGGTGGGACTCATATATGCTACTGAAGTTAAAGTGAAAAAGAAATGCCACTTTTAGAAAAATATTATCAGACTGTATCCGGGTATTTTCTTCACTGTCACAACAGACTTGTGCACAAATGTCATGACAAAACACAAAGGCAATACTTCAGTAATTGAATTTGTGACGGGTATAAGACAGGTCCTATACCAGAACAATTAATTTGTATAAATCTGAAGAGTTGTCTGGTCTCAGTGGAATATAACTCGGTTGTCATTTCAGACTGTTTTGCAGTTAAGAACCAAAAAAAAAACATTAGGTGTTCAAAGAGCTTAAAGAGAATATATCTGGTGTTTGCATGTCATTTAGCTTTTCTGTAACCTCTAGATGAAAGTTGTTTCAAGAAGAAAGAAACTGCATTTCAAATTAAATAATGTTACTAAACACCCCATCAAATCCAGTTTGCCCATATGAAACACTTAACATGAAATGTATGTGGGCCCTCTTTTTATGAACACAAAGGGTTAAAGGGAGATGCATTACCAGCATACCAAACGTTTACGTACAATTTTATTTAAGGACTCTATGAGAGATAAGTTTATTAGATAATGCCCTTTAAGTGTGCAGCATATATTTTACTCAATATTCATCGCACACTCACATAAAGAATACATAAAATCAGAAATATATCGATTAGCTATAGGATTTTACTGAGATGTATTGTATATTAGAAAGACGTTGCATTCTCGTTAACATTGCGCCCATGCAATAAATCAACATAACACGACCGTTTCCTGCAAAAAATGATCAACACCTACTTTAAATTGCTAAGTTTCTTAAGTGTTTCTTATATAAAGTATGACTAAACGTAAGAGTTGTGTGGTCAAGTATGTCATATCTACATTGCTTATATATTATAATAAAGGATTATTATTAATTATGCTTTAGCCCATGTTTAACGCACATTACCAAGTGAAGAGCATAACGTTAAATACACTAAAACATTGAATCACATTTAAATAACAAATAGTGGGTATATACTGTATATATAAAACAGGTTAGTATAAGCGCGAACTTTTGGTCAGATATAACTGCCTTACAAACCCTCTGCAACATGTCAAAGAAAGAATATGGCATTTTTGCAGAAAAGCAACCTTAACTCAAGTGTACGTTTTAAATTAAGTTAAGCAGTCATATTTACAGTATGTTTAGGGACCTCCGATAAGCGTAAGATATTAACACTTTAGCCTAAACAGCAGGACTCAACTAGCATATACTGTTTATACATAAAAACTAGTCAGTGTCCCATTTACTTTAATTTAAAAATATAGAATCATCTCATACCACATCGAAATGAGTTCTGGGCAGCTGCAAGACATTACATGCTTGATGTAAGGGAACACAGAACCCCTTTTAGAAAGAATAGCCTGCACCGATATTTAAGTAGGTCGTTTTCTCTGAAACTGTTCTAAAAGCTGTTCTTAAAACCCCCTAGATTAGGCTTTCTCATTTCTGAGATTTCGTATCTTATGTTTCGTACATGTTTATTAATATCAGCCTGCTTTGTAGCCCGTATTTTGCAAGAAGGCTCATATTCAGGTAGCTTTTCCTGACACCGAGTCGTTAATACTCCCTTTGAAACCGCCAGTACGAACCAGGTCTACGCGCAATCTTACTCTTTACTCAGTAGACTACGTTCTCATTTTTAATATTCGTAGACGGCATTTACAACTTTCCCCGTCGTATCCCCATAACATATATTTAATATAATCTCCTATCTTCATAACCTCCAAACTTTAGCTTTCCATATTCATAAATCTTCAAAAAGAAACCCAGGACTTGTTTGACAAATACCGGTAAATAAACTAACCTTGACCGGCAAATATTTTCCCCCACTGCTGAGATTTCTCTCCGATGCTCAACTTCCTCTCCGATCCTTTCTTTCTCTATTTTCCCATTCATTTTTACCCCATCCCCTTTGTATCCTGTCCCAGAATCCGCGTCTAGCTCACGTTTTCATTCCACTTCGCTCTTGTGATTCACTTGTGCAGCCGCTAGTCTTAGTACTTTTTATTAGTTTGCATGGCTATTTCTCCTACCCACTTCATACACAGTTAATGTCATCGCTTTTGTTTTCTGCCTGGTGTCTCTTCTAGGATAAGCTGTCATTATTTAGTCTCCGCTCTTTAGGAGGCGTTTTGTTCTTTTCCTAAATCGATTTCCGCGAGTGTCTGTGTTTTTTTCTCCCCCTTATCGTCTCCCAGCCCTTTGTTGGAACATACTCATCGACCCACCGCAGATCTTTTTCGACATTTGCATCCTCTCCCAATTTTCGTTCACAGCCCACCTTTACCTGCTTTAACCCCTATTGCATCACATGTTTATTTCAAACTTAGTTCGCTCACTCCCCCACGTCGCCGTGTGTCAGACTTTACACTTCTGTTTTAAAAAAAGAAGCCGCTTAATTTCTTAACCCTCTTTTGATCTTTGCTGTTTTTTTTCTACTCCTAGTCTTCCTTTACTTTTACCCTGCTGCGAAACCTGTCTGTCCTGTACAGACAACCTGCTAATATCTTAAGTTCTGTTTCGTTTCTTAGCTCAGTGGTCGCTGTGCTCCTTGGCTACTGACACACACGAGGTGGTCTAGCTGTGTGACCACGAACTTATTTTTCACTGTGTTTCCATGCCCAGATCCCTGATCAATGTCCACTGCGACAGCTTACATTAGACGGTTTTTTTCCCCCTTCACTGCCATATGTCCAGCCCCCTGATCCCTTGTCCATTGGCTTTTCTTGGTCTATTTTTTTTCACGTCCAGCCCCCTGATCAATGCCCACTGCTTTCATTAGACAGCTTTTTTTTTTCCCTCTTGTGCCTCTTGTCCGGCCCCCTGATCTCTCTGTCCATTGGCTTCTCCGGGTCTATTTTTCATGTCCAGCCCCTAATGAGTGTCCATTGGTTTTGTTATTTCCATTCCCTCCTCCTACTCTCTGTCTTTGCCCTGCCCATGTTTTGTATGTCTGTGTCCATCCATCTCCTGACGTTCAAGTTCGCAGGGACGTCACGTCCGCACTTGAACTTGCAGCTCAGGGGGGCTTTTGCCATTTTTTCATCTCTCTCTCTCTTTTCAAAAAAGCCATGACGGCTATCCCACAATCCATCTTCCCTGCGCCATCTTTGTATTATTTCTAATTTATTTTGGATGTCAAAGGCATTGATGAAGATATTTTCTCTGGAGTCTCCTTTCTAACCCGGCTCTCCCGATGTGAACCGAGCTCAAAGCCACCACCAAGCACCATGTCTCGCCGTAAGCAAGGCAAACCCCAGCACTTAAGCAAACGGGAATTTTCGCGTAAGTAGAACAAAATTATAATTTACACCCTTTTCTTCACTTTTTCCAGCAACAGTCTTTAATTTCTGCAGTAAAGAAGAGAAACAGTGACCAGGAGCAAAAATCTTGGTGAAGGTGGTACTGGACATTGGACACCGAAGATCGCGGTCAAGTGGACTTCACAAAAAAAGCGTGGCGAGATTTCTTTTGCACCCAGAAATGCCAATAAGAAATGCGGTTTTCTTAAAACTTAAGCAGAAAAAAAGTTTTTATTTTTTTGCATTCAGCTTTTTTGAATCCGGAGCACTTTTACAATAAGATTTTCTAGCGTGCTTAAGATATGCCTTTCGTACCCCTTGTGCTTAAGCCACTAAAGGGCATAGGGTAGGTAGGCGATTGTAATAGGTATGCATGCTTTATCATATTTATTATTTCTAGTGGAAGCCCCTGTAACACTGTCTGTTTACTGCCTGGAGAGGATTTCCCTCCTCTCGTACTATTTTTTGGAAGATTTTCAAAAAAGTGGAAGTGGATTTTGATTGGGAAAAATCTCGTGTCTGACTGTTTACAAGCACCGCGTGTGCGGAACCTCCTGCCAACAACATCGAAAGGGGAAAAAAGAGTAATATTCGCTTAATTTTCTTTCGAAAGCTGCGTAGATCGCTGTCAAACGGATGGATTTGTAATCTAAAAGCTTTATGTGCACTACTTGAGAAAGATTGCTCTTAGATTCGACTCTAGTTGTTTTAGGGGACGGCTTTATAAAGAGGAACAGGAACCCCGGCTTACTCTTCTTTTCGATTAAATATTTTTCCCCCTTTTACACATAGATTTTTGGATCGACTGTTATGTTTATTTTACTTTAACATAAAAGGGGAACTCGCAAGGTAAGGTAAAATAAAATGTATGCATGCGAGTCTCAACAGTTGAGTTGCCTCTTTCTGTTTTCGTTTCTGCTTTTCATAGATGCAAAAAGTAATCATTTTGCAGACTTGCGCGGCGTATATAGCACATTATCGTCAGGGTTCTGCATGTGTTCAGGGATATTTAAGTTCGCCACGTTTGTTTTTGCGTGTGGATACATTTTTTAAAGCTTTATTGGAAACGAAGGCGATCCACTGTTTAAAACCGTCCAGCATTTGGCAAACGCAGTAAGCAAGCTTATTTGGGACCCCGAGAGATCGGAATTCGCGATTGAATGAATGAAATGTTATGTTTTACATCTTTATTCACAAAGATCTGTAAACCTTGCGGTTTAACGACTTGAATCTTGCGAGAACGATTCCGTAATGTTCCTTGTTCAAGACACATTAGTGTTAAAGCGAGCCGTTTGTCTAAGTTGCATTGAAGTATTGCTTTGTGTGACGGTTCTGTCGCTAGGAGGCAGAAGATGATCATAAACTGGAAATGAACTTGAACCTGATCAATTTCACCGCCACCTCAATCTACATATCCTGACGATATGTTTGGAATAAAAAGGAAATACATAATACGCAGGTTATAGCTTCTTTTTTTCCCACCCACTTTATATCTTATTTTAAGTAAATTAAACTCGTATAAATGACGAGACACCGTCGATCATTCAAATGATTTCTAATTTATTGGGTTTCTTTTTTTTTTACTTTTTGTAACCTTTCACAATCATGTAAATGAAAAGGAGCTTTAATTTAGTAATTGAAAACCACGCGTATTTTCAACATTTTCTGTAACGCATCAACTTATAAATAATAAGCTCTAGTATGCACAAAGGTTTCAGGCATTAAGACTCTCCATTTAAGGTTAGTATTTTATGATTTATTATTGTTGTCCACCTTCGTTCATTTCTGTACTTTGAGTTTAATACGTGTATGACGCTTACGTATTTTTTACACTTATTATATAGATTAATATACTGTTGAGAGTATTCTAATTTTCGTTTGAAGACAGGAAATCAAAATGGAAAAACTATAAATTGTCCTTGTGTGGCGTGTTTCCTTTAGATCCACGTGTTTCAATATTAAATCATCAGGAAAGTCGTATTCCCTCCCCTCTTAAGATATTCAGGGGAGCTAAGGCTAAGAAATTTACTGTGAATTATTTTAACGACTGGCTGGTGGAATTTATTATACAGTTCTTTAGTTTTTAATTTTTAAAAAATGTCAGGCATGCAAACTAACAATGAAATTTTCAAAAGGTAATTTTAAATGAAACCCTTTTAATTGTGGGCAGGTATTGTGTCTTTCCTATATTTCTAGCAACGAAGATCCAGTTCCTCACAGCAAGCTACTTTGTTGAAAGTATTCTGAATCAAAGCAACATTTTCGCTGGTTACGTTAGAAGTAATCGCAAGACGTTTTCAAAAACACGTGAAATCGGTGAACTGTAAAAATGTATGCTCAATATAAGTAAAATATGGAGCAAAAACACCTTACAATGTAGCTGTCCAGTTTTCCTAGATTTCATTCTTTCTGCCACTTTTAATAAATATTTTATGTATACATTAAATTAACAAAGGCTACTGAGTGTATTCTTGGAGTCAGTTGTTTTTAAAAGAAAATACAATGATAAAACAGTTTTGTCCCGTTAGAGAGATTGTTTTTATATACATGGTGGGCAGGCAAAAAACTTTCAAAAAATGTTTCCCCCGAGTAATGTAAACATAAGAAAGTGGCAGAATTTTTTAGAATAGCTGTATCTGAGGGCGGTGGCAATCAGCGTGTTGTTATTCCTCGCTCGTTATTTATTTCTCGATTATAATGTTCTTGGGAACGGCTTTATTCCGTGCAAGTCTATTGTACAGTAAGCGTGTTATAAATTCACACCGAAAACAAATTTATTTGGAAACAAAAGCATTTGGGCTTCCGAGTGGTCAGTCGGCTGTATAACTGAGGGTCAGCAGCGATACCTGTGTTAAACAAAACAAGACATAATCTTTGCGATTGTTGTTTTATGTAAATGCATTGGAGTCTTGTATAACCCTTATATTCCAGTCGCTGACCTGACATAAAATTAAGGGTAGTACCAGAGGCAAGAAATTATCACATGTTATCTCAATGTCCTAGTTGGAGCGCTGATGTAGTATGGTATTGCTCTTTCAAATGATATTTCTCACAGCACATCTGGGAGCTACTCCAGATATGCCCCTCAATATCTGGTCTAGGTTGGGCTGAAATAAATTTAACCTGAGTTCACAAGATCCCAGCACTTTATCAAAATCTGTTCCAATCTTCCAAACTCAAATTAAAATCTATTTTTTGATTCTCAGTGGTTTTAGGTTCATTAAAATGTGAAATTGGCAGCTTAGTAAAGAAGGTCAAGCTACTTAACCATTTGGAAGCTCAAGTAATATTTTCACCCCTGCTCAAATATTTCGGATATAATGGGCACTGTACAGTAAACCACTGTTGAGAAAAAAAATAGCTTTGATCTTTTTTGCATGTAGTTCAACCATGCTACTAAAATGACCAAGTATTTTTTTAACTATGTATTTTCATATGAGGAGTTAAAGACCAAATCCTTTATTCACTGTGAAATACACATTCTTAGTACATTCAGATTAGTCAGTATATGTGGTTATCAAGGAAATAAAAGTCATGCATATGAAAGGGCTCTATGGTAGTTTTGTCTCAAAATACATTGGGTCCCCAGCTCAGACATGTGTTGGGCACATTTTAAATTGTTTCCTCTTTAAGATCACAAAGGGCAGTCAAATAGGAGGGGGGTTTTAAAAGGAGGGGGTTCAAAGCATTTTTTAAATGCATAATTAATGTATATATTTTCATTCCTTATTTTTAAAATTTTTTTGTTTGGCTACAATTTCTATGTATTTTACAGTGCTTGTCTTCCTGTTATTTGTAAAATAAGGTATTTTAATGCTAGCAGTATTGGGGTAAAAGTTCACTTTTCTTCCGCTTTATAAATTATATATCGAACCGCATTCTGTATTTGAATCAAGTCTATGTAAAATGCATGCTGCCTGCTGAGGCAGAACAGAGCAAGCTTATTATACATGCATTAAATAATACTAACATCTATTATTATAGCAATCTGCAGAGTACAACAGTACTTTAAGCTTTTGATGAACCTTTAGACCGTATGTGTTTTCTATATATATTTCATAATTGCATCCAAGCTCTTCTGTCGGAATAAATAGGTTATCCCTAGGTTCCATGTCCACTTTACTTTGAAGGATCTTTGTTGTGCAAACTCTTTTGTGCAGGAACCTAAAACATTTAATGGGCTTTAGGCTTTCTGCATTTGGTCTTCTGTAAAAGAAATGAACTAGCGAGTTCTCTTAAAAAGCTGCCGTGACCACTGTTAATTTACATGCCACCATATGTTTGAAAGTAAAACAAATCATGTGATTTTGGAAACTCTTGGCACTCGTCACTGGATTGTTAGAGAGGCTCTAATATTCCCCTTTTTCTGTTTTTTTTTTCCCTCCTGCTTGTAGCCGAACCCCTGGAAGCCATTCTTACAGATGAGGAGCAGGAACACAGAGCTTTGGGAGCTCCAGAAGGGGACCATGACCTCCTTACTTGTGGCCAGTGTCAGATGAACTTCCCTTTGGGGGATATCCTTATTTTTATTGAGCACAAAAGGAAGCAATGCAATGGCAGCCTCTGCATGGACAAAGCTGTGGATAAGCCTCCCTCTCCCTCACAAAGTGAGCTGAAAAGACCCTCGAATCCTGTAGAGGTTGGCATCCAGGTCACGCCAGAGGATGATGATTGTTTGTCAACATCCTCCCGAGGAATTTGCCCAAAACAGGAAAACCTAACAGGTAAAAAAAAAAAACCCACACTACAGGGGGGACCTGCACATACAAACAGGAGCACACGCACACTTGAACGCACAATGCACAAGACACGTCATCAGTGCATGAGCTGTGTGTATTTTGTTTGTGTCTCTGAAGTCTGAGAGGGGTGGAGGGTACCAGCTGCAGAAAGTGTTACAGATCCCTGCCTATTTAAATCGGAGAGAGCCAGATTATTACTAAATAATTTTTGTGCGGCACAGAGAAACTTGAACGCTTGTGAGTGATGGTTCTAAGATTATTTCTGCTGTTTGGTTCTGGATGCAAAAAGAGAAAGATCCATTAACAGGAATGGCTGTTTGTAACACTCTGCCAATGGAATTACCCCTGCTCTGTTGTGTTCATTACACTTTAAATTTACTTTGATTTTTGCGTGTCATTATTTTCACCCTCGTTTGTTGCATGCTCTTTGTTTTTTGCTTTTCTGACTTGAGTTGTGGCTGTTTTTTCGAAGAGAAAAAACCTCTTAATTTTGGTTGCATTGAAACAGTTAATTGTGCTGCAGTTTGCCAGGGATCTATACTGTCTGACAGTGTTTTCACTGTAATTAAACGCAGCCCAATGGCAAAGTGACATCGGTGACCTTGACTTTAAGTTGCCATTTGCAACTGCCCAGACCAGAGTAGAAAGGGCAGTTGCTGAAGTGCACAGCCATCCTTATCCAAAAAGTTTAAGGCCATGTCGGAAATTTCAAAAGGTTGGTGTGACAGGAAAGGCCATTCTCTTGAGCCATCCTCCACAGCGAAATGATAAATGCCTTTCTGTGCTACTCGGACTCTCTGATGTGGTTTTGACAGATGTATCTTGATTTCTTTGTGGTTTACACAACCACATCTTATCCCTATAAATGTCCACCACAGATTTTCACTTTCATATAAAATAAAAGTGCATTCAGTTATTTTTGGTGTCAGCACAAAGTTATTTATTTAAAGAATCTTATGAAACACGTTATTTTTTTTTGGCCTTCTTTAATTAGGAAGGAGTCACAGCTGAACAAAAAAACCTGTTTGTTGGGTCCTGGATTATCTTGGAGGAAAAAAAATCCCAACGCAAAACAAAATAAAAACAAAACATGGTTTTTCTTATCATTGTGTCTGGTAATCTATAAGATTAAGATTCTTTTACATACATTATTTTTAATTGCTATTTCATTTTTTAAAAGAGGCTACATTTTATGTTTAATATGGATTCAGTTTATAGGTGCAGTGTAGACTGCTTAAATATTTATTTAAAATTTACTGTTCAATTGCCATCAAAGAAAGCCTCTTTAACAGTTTTTTCTTTCTTTAGAAACGACAATTCTTTAGTCAATACCAGGTGAAAGATTGCTTTTCCCGTTTGTATAGTTTTACATACCAATATATTTTATTTTTTTTCCCCTTCAATTTAATGAAAATTCCTGACTGCTAGGATCACCCTGGATTCAGGAGAGTGTCTTATTCTGCAGCTACAGCATGTAACAATTATGTACAATTTCCCCATAACCAGTTCCAGCAGATTAGTGCATTCAATTAAAACAAAACGCTCGTCACCTAATGGCTTGTTTTGATTCATTTAGTTTGAGCTTAACAGGTATGGGATCTGGCTGGGGCTGTGCTTGCTGGTATCCCATTGTTGAAGGAATGTTGCTGCTTGTCAGAGATTCAACATCTTTTTTGGTACATATGCTACCACAACCACGCAGCACTCTTTTCTTATTGCAATAAAATTCATCTGTTTACTGGATTGAACATGCTAGGAAAATAATTTATAATTGTTAAAAAAGTAGTCCTTAAATAATCCAGTAAACTGGACAATTGTTTACATGCCTTTTACATAAAGGTATTTTCTTAGTTTTATCAGTTGACACAAATGGAAATTTCGAAAGAGGCTTCGAAGACTTTGCAACGAACTGAAACATCTTAACGGGCGCGATAATGCAGTGACCAAACTAGTGTTTCTTCAGAGATCTGGAAGAAAAAGGCTGAATTGTAGGTTATGATTAATGGCACACCAGACTGGCGGAAGGAACGTACAGCCTTCAGAGATCCACAGCTATGCTAAATTGCCAAATATGGAGTATCACTTGGGTGATGTAACATCCTATTTACATATTGAGCAGCTCTGTTTAAAAGACAAAACCCAGTACCTGTCAAGCAAGAATGAAAAGCACACATTTTGCTGTGCTCCCAAATAGGACATGCGAAGGAAACAAAACCTCCGTGCTTTAGGAGAGAGAACCAATCCATAACCATTGTGGTAATTGCATTGTAACTATGTTAGCGTTCCAAGAATCCTTTGAATAAATTTCAATGTTGATAGCTGCAAGTTCTGTGGCTAAGACCTAATAATTTTTTCCTCCCAAATTAGATTAGATTTGAAACTTCATATACATTGAAAAGAAAACGGCATATTGAGTTAGTGCTAAACTTGTGCAATTATTACGTTAGGCCGTACAAAGCAATAATTTACTTTAAAATGGTTACAGGACAATAAATGTTTAATCGGGGCAGAATTCTAATTTTCTCGATCCAATAAAATATGTATGGAGTGACACTATAAAGATGTACAGGAGCACACCGAGTGTCATGTGTGCTTTGCGATTCCTGGGTTTGTCGTGCTCTTGGCAAAGTGAATTGGTTGTAAAAGGAAGTAGGTTTTTGAAATCAGCTGTTTGGACCCCAGAACATTATAGGGTTTCTCCATGAATGACATCTGAAAAAAAGTCTTAAAACATATTAATGGACCAGGACTGTAAAAAGATGGA
This sequence comes from Atractosteus spatula, assembly GCF_055471065.1. NCBI lineage: Eukaryota > Metazoa > Chordata > Actinopteri > Semionotiformes > Lepisosteidae > Atractosteus > Atractosteus spatula. The sequence continues at coordinate 13,180,536 of NC_142720.1, forward strand.
TTGAATTTGTATGGACAGCTAAACATTACTAAAGGACTTAGAATCTGAAACTTTAGAGTGTATTTTTTTAATCATAAAGACCCTCTAATTGCTACTAATCCTTATTTGAGTGAAATGTGGCTGCTGTACAAGAAGCAGTCCAAATCTGTGGGTTACAGGTGCTGAAACAGCATATCTTTCCACATGTAGTATGGCATTGGTATGCCTACAGCAGTTATAGCTGTACTGTAAATTAGACCGAATCGAAATCATAATTATTTCTGAGCCGTTGTTTGAACTTCTGAGACTTTCTGTATCGGTACCAGCGATATCCTCTTGTGCTTCATACAAACCATTTACGTAAATGTTGATATTTCATATCATTTGACATTTTTTGTTACAGCCTTAATAGAGGTAAATGGCAGACGTAACCCTAGTCGTCATCACAAAATGTCTAAATGGGAAAACATGGCTTCATGCTGGCATGTGTGTATTCTTTTTATTCCATGTAAAGATTTTTAGTTGATGTGAAGTCATCAATGATGTTCAGCCAGAGCTATTGCAGAAACGCCAGACATGCAACCACAAATTAATAGTATATGTTGCCTGGTTTGGACAAAGCAGCTTTTCTCAATATGCATCAGAAACACTCAGCGCCAGTGACTGGCACTTTATCTTTCACGCTGGCTGTGTGTGAGATGATCGCAGGAGAATGGATGTGTGCGACACTGGTCGGGGGGGGGGGAAAAGATTAAAAATTGAAATGGTTCGGAGGGGAGGGGACAATGCCTAACTGTCAAAGCACTCACAAGACGTGCATCGACATAATTTTCATGCCAAAGAAGAATGGTGATTTTTTTTTCTTTAATTGATTTGTTGATTTTTTTTTCTTTCTAGTGAACTGTATATCAGTTAGATGGCTGATAAAAGTATTTTTTCAGTTTTGATTTGATCCTAAAGTATCAGGCATGTGTGCTATACAGTACATGCACCTTTTTCTATATATATATACACACACACACACGTGTATGCGTAATAGTGTTCACATCCACATTTGCTTTGCATCAATTTGTGCTGTTATCAGGACGCCAATAATAGACTTTAGGAACTATTGCACTGTCCAGTGGAGAATCTGAGTCCAAGAAAAAATAGAATAAGGAACTAATAAATCACAGCACACTAGCCATCAGCTAAAATAAGATTTATTCTGGAAAAATATGAAATGCATTATTGTTAAATCCCGTTTCACGATTGTAACTTAGCCTTAGTTTGAATGTTGCATGTTGCATTTTGTGCACTATTGTCTGTGTTAAATATCTTACCTTTTTTTTTGCCTGTGCCGATACGCTGCTGTGGGACTGTTCTACATTCTACATGCATTTTGAATTTAAATGTCATGCTTGTATTTTGGCTTAATGAACCAAAACCCCAAATGGGAGACACACCCAGCCCCATAATTTTGGGTGTCACAATTTTAAGATCTTGTTAGCAAATGTTGCTTTGGCGTGTCTGCTGCATGTGAAGCACATTTCAGTTTGCTCAGGGTTCTTAATTTCTTTGTTTGTCAGATAGTAGGACTCAGAACGATAGACTATGGCAAGAATGTCGAGAGCATTGTTAAAATGCAAATGGTTGTAAATTTATTCCTGTTTGCATGTAGGATCGTTTTCATTTTAATTTTGTGTTTGAGCATTTCGTACTTATATGGTACAGAACTGCTGTGGTTAAATATACCAGACTTTACAGGTTACTGATTACATTGATTTTTACAATGTGACACCTATTACTTCATAATGTAGTTCAGTCTGCTGTGACACATCTAATGTTGGCTTTCCATTGTACGGGAATCTGCGGGTCTTTGGAAATTGTTTATGATTAATTTTAAAAAAACCTTTTGTATATGTAGACGGTAGTTTTTTAAAAAAAAAAACACATTTGTCTTTTCCTTTTTGGGGGGAGATCATTCAAAGCCTTATTTATTTTTTATTCAGAATCCCCTGTACTCTTTTTTTTTATTTCAGGATTTTTCCTGATTTTTTTTTTCCTGCCATGAATTTATCCTGTATTTCTTAAAATGAGGGAAAAAAATGTCTCTAACTTGTATAGGATTGAGGTTTTGGAGATGACAGGGCTTAGACTTTTTTTTTTAAGGCGGACTTTTTTTTTGTTGCCAAAAAGTGCAGTTAAAAAAAAAAGTGCATTTTTGATCCTGTGCGAGATGCAATACCTGTTTTCCGCGGATTCCTGGTTCCTGAAACAAAGGCATTTAGCACTCAGCCGCCCGTTGCTTGGCATGATGCCATCTTCTTACCAGAAGCCTCAGCCACTGGGTCTGTGTCGTTTAGCCCTCTCACAATGCCGTCTTTTTAATATGAGGAATCAAAGCCATGGGTATGCTTTTCTTCATTCATGGTTATCTGCTGAATCTCACAAGAAACCCTTTTTTTTCCCTTGAAATAATTGGCCAAATATATTTTTAAAGCTTACAGCAGTAGAACAAATTGATGCCTGTAAGGTTTCTTAAAAAGAAAACTCAAATATTATTTCCCTCTGTTGTAACTCTCGAGTTTTTTTAAGCAACCTTAGTCTTTAATTGCCCCCCCCCCCAACACCCCATAAGATGTTTCAATACTGATCGGGTATTCACTTATTGTAAATTGCTATTTTTCTTCCAGTTTGTAATAATGTGGAGCATTACCACGTTTAGACAAATAATGCTTCTATTGTGTTGTGTGATCAATAGGTACCACAGCTTTCAAGAAGGGACAGAAGCTATTTGTTTTACAACTGTGTTGCAGAAGAAGCATTTCTACGAAGGGGGGGGGGGGTACATTTTTTGATAGGATGATTTCACTGTTATATGACGGTATATATTGGAACATGTGGATTTATGTATTGCTCAAGCACTGGCCTGTCACACAGCAGCTCTCAAATTATGTCAGATGTTTTATAAAACATGTCTATAAAAATGTTTATATACTACAAAGCTTATTTATAAATCCCTGTGGATTACAGACTGGTATTTTATAAACAGGGCAAATACGGAGAGTAACTCAGCTTTGTGCTTTGCAATCGGCTCGCTCAGACGCAGGCAAACATGAAAGGGTTTGGGACTTGGCAGCACTGCCTGAGGACATCCCTCAATCTCTGATGCCAAAGATGCCTTGGCACAGGCAGCACTAGAGGCGTGGGGCGGGTTGTGATCGGCCCAGCTCCTCGCAGGGTTTTCATGTTCTTCATTTGCCTTTACAATTGGAGCAAAGCTGCCGCACCTCAGCCCGGCCCTCAGGTGCGAGCTCAGATGGGTGCATGTAAATGTCCTGTCAGACATAACGCCGGGAATATTAATGTTTTCCTTCCTGGCCCCTGTAATGAAGCTGTATGCAGGATGCTTGACGTAGCTCTAGGAGTGATTTTTGTCAGTAGCTTTATGATGCCCATTTGACACTTAGTTGGTGAAGTCTCAGGCATCCCTACAGCTTTTTTTTTTACTTCCCCCTTTGTTTTGTTCGGCTTTTTCAAATGTTTTTCCATCCAGGGGAAAAAAAAATGTGGTCCTAAGTGTTGATTGGAGGTTGGCACACCATGCTAATTAATTCCAGCAGGTTCACGAGACAGTCTGTGGATAGCTTTGGGCCTACTGGGACCAATACATACAAATTATTGGCAAATGTGTAAAATATCCCATGGAGTTCTGGACATCTTTTTCTTCTTCTTACTGAAATCTCTACTTAAAAAATCCTCACCGTTTTTTAACATACATTTTCAAACAAGACACAGTAGATTCATTTTTCATTTTCCACAATCCTTTTGGGTAGCAATTCTGAAGCTATGGGTTCGTTTTAGTCAATTTAAAATTATGGTGAAGGAGGACAACAAAGAAATATCATAAGGGAATGATTGAGGCAACCTTAGAAACAGTTTTAAAATGTAGATGTACAGGATATATTTTTTTAGAGAATGGCTTCTGTAATGTTTAAAATTCTCTTTTTTTATTGTTAAAAAAGCTACAACACTCTGAAGTTTCGTGAATTTTGCTCACTTAACAAATGCATTTTTTAATAATTTTACTTCAGTATGTATGGGGAAAAAAACAATTACAAGACCATTATTACCCACAATATAATAATCTAGCATCTATGTTTTTGTGAATCTAAATGATGTTGAATTGGATTTCTTAAAAAGACTCGTCTTCATTTAAGACAAATGTTATTTTTTTCTTCTTTAAATGTCTTGTGATCATATTACTACCTTAACCTCCACAGGAACAAGTGGATGGAAATAGGTGGATGGATTATCATATTACTTGGAATTTAGGGAAGAAGTAAGTATAAGCTGTGGGCTTTGTGACTGAAAACGTGCAGCAACGTATTGGCTTGTTCAGTCCTCAAGGAATTAGAATGCTGTGTGACTTGTGACAAATAGTTCAGCCCTGTTGTTTGTGAACATAGCTGCTGTCACCACGAGTAAATCTGGTTGCATGTTT